>NW_010189883.1:10001-15352 GCF_000695765.1 Mesitornis unicolor | reverse complement strand
CTGGAACCGACTGACGGCAGCGCGGAAGGGGAGGCGGGGCCGCAGAGCCGTGCCGAGGCTCCGATTGGTGGCGCAACAGCCCTCCCGCCCCTCCCCGGTGCTGAGGCCGGGTGCCCCCGACACCGGGGGACAGTAGTGCGGGTGTTCTCGGTGGGTGAGTCCCCACGGAGCTGGTGGGAGTGGATTCCGCCGGAGCTGCTAGGCAGAACTGGGGCTGGGTGTCGCTTGGCTGTGTTCATCGCAGGCAACTGCTGAGTACGTGCCTGGGTTTTGCTATTTCCTTGCCATCTTTCAAGTGGAGCCCTGATCGTGTTGGGTTGCAAGACACACTTCTGGCAGAGGGACACTCACGCATTGCCGTTGGCGCAGTTTGGTGATCAGGAATTGGTGTCACAAGAGTCGGCTTTTGGTGAAACTCTGACCTCCCGTGTGCCAGGTTTCCCATCTATGGCGCTTGTCTTCTCACTGCAGACGCGCAGGCTGCTGAGATGACAGATAACACAAACTGTCAATTTGCTTTTTAAAAAAGATCATTAAAAGCAAGCCAGCCTTCTAAATTTGCTTTTGGCAATTCTGGGCTGCCATAAACAAAACCTGACGGTTTTCGTTCTCGCATCTTGAAGAATAAGAGTCACATACAAATAAAAGAGAACCCCTGACAACCCTACAAGGAAAGCAGTAAAGCAGATTGAGGGTAGCGCTGTCAATGTTCAGTCAACAGAGGTGGTGGCTACTGTCATTTTCTGTAAGCTTGAACTTCAGTTGCAGCAAAAGCATGCAGGATTCTTCAGAATTAAGTGACCTTACATTGCTGTCTCTCTGATTTATGAATTTGCATCAATTATTTTATGCTCCACATATGCAAGGTATTATGACTATAAAGAAACAAAAGTGATCGACTATAACTATGTAAATGTATGTAGGAAGATTTTTGGGTTTGGGGTTTTTTTATTTTCTTCCTCCTCCTATATTGGTTTACGAGTGTAATTACTCATGGTGGTGTCATCGTGATGTGTGCTGTTTATAGAATTGTAGAGGTGCTTGTGAAAAGCCATAGTTTATGTTGTGGTGTCTCTGGAAGGGTATTTCACCTTACGAGCTCAAAGATAAGCTTTGTGTACATCTTATATTGATGGAGGCACCTATACTAACTTCTCATTTTCTTTCAGGTACCTCGTCAATACTTTGAAGAGGCAATGGAGGCAATGATGCAAACTCTGTTGTAATTAAAACCTAAAGAAAAAAATAATTCTTAGCTGTACCATACTCTTTCAGTATCATTCAATGCCTAACATTTCAGAAGATGAAAAGGAGAATGGTGCTGGAAATAATGGAAACACTGAAAACAGACCTAGGAAAGAATCCCCAGAAGCTTCTCTTCGGGATCCCGTGAAGCCATACTGCATGTCAGACGCCTCTGCTGTGTCCTTGGTGTCTAGGGGAGATGGGCATTACCCGTGGGGATGTCCTGTGACTCATACGCGAGAGAAATTTTATACCATCTGCTCAGACTATGCTTTTTTAAACAGAGTAACATCTCTTTGTAAAAGCCCAAGTGCTTCAGTTAGTGCCTGTCTGTCAGGCAGTGCTGCCTTAAATGTCGGAAATAACACAGCTAGCTTACTTAGCATTCAAACTGGTGCTTCAGAGATCATCTACAGCGAAGATGCTAACTTGGAAAGCTTGCCTGGCGATCTTGGAAAGCTGCCACTGGCATGGGAAATTGATAAATCGGAGTTCAACAGCATGAGCACAAATCTGAAGAACAAAGCAGGTGAGGTGGTAAATATTTGATGATCTGATGGGAAAGGCTTGGTGTTTACAGCTGGTTTGTGGAGGGGGCTGATCAGCACAGGTGTCTCCTGAAGAAGTGTTATAGAAGAGCCTGTACCTCATTTCAAACAACTTGCTTGTCAGGAAAGGAGGGAGAGGCAGGAGGAGTGAAAGACAAGTTTGTAGCTGCCTCTGGAAGTGGCTCTAAAAGGCAAGGTTGGCTTCTACTTAACTGTGTGTGGGGTTTTTTAAAATATTGTTTGGGGTGGCTTCTGGTTTGGCTTTGATTTTTGTTTTTGTTTTTTTTCTCTTGGGTTTTTGGGGTGTTTTTTTCACAGAATCACAGAATGGCAGGGGTTGGAAGGTTCAACCCCCCTGCCAGAGCAGGATCACCTAGAGAAGATCACACAGGAACACGTCCAGATGGGTTTTGAATGTCTCCAGAGAAGGAGACTCCACAACCTCTCTGGGCAGCCTGTTCCTGTTTTTCTTTCTTTTCTCTTAGTAGGACCTAGTGCTTTGTGCAGCGATTACTTTTACCAGTGAAGTACAGGTTTGTCACTTGCAGAAATGTTTCAAGGCACTTCAGAGATTTATTTTGAAATTAAATATGTGGTTTATTTATGACAAGAACTAAATTAAATAATTACAGTTATTTAAGAAAGCAGTTGGTTTCTGTAATGAAATTGGATATATTTCAATTCACTGAGGAGCCCATTTTTTAAAAAGTGGCTTCTTTGCTGCCTCCTCTGTTCTTTCTCTGCCTAGAGACAGATTGCAACTGTGAATCAAGCACTTATATACACGCTAGGTTTTCTTTGTCCTATAATCCCTCTGCTTATCTAGGGCAGACTAGATTCTTTTCCTAATGGATTGGCCAGCTGGTGAAATTTCTGTTTTGTCTGTTAAAGCAAAACAGGTTTAGCAAAACTTAAATACGTTTAGCAAATTGCTGTTGCCTTTTCATGTGTACAGTTAAGTGTCTTTAAGGAACAAATTACAATATCTTAAAGGATGGTAAGTTTTACTAAAATATATGTAGTGTATTTAATTTGGATATGATGGCTTCAAAATGGAACAGAAATGTTCCCGCGCTAGCATGTGGCCCAACTCTTCATTTCTTACTGTCTCAGTGGCTTAAAAAAAGGAAAAGACCTTAGAGTTATGTTATTCTCACTGGACATGCATGTAAGCTTTCATCAGAAAGTGTAGCTGGTTACAGAGCTTGGCTGTGGAAAAACAAGTGTTTCATTATATTTCCCTCTGCGTTTAATGTTGGGAGATGGGAAGTCCATGTTGGTCTGAGAGTCTATTTCTGGGATGGCTGATTTAACGCATTAGAATAATCAGATTGACTGCTCCCTACACAGTCGGGCAGGTCACCGTTAATTCTATTCAGAAAAACACGGTGGTGTTTATGGAGCTAATGGCAGCTTTACAAACCTGTTGACAATCTTGTTTGTGTATTTGAGCTTTTTGCTTCAATTGATTTTTAGGCCCAGTTTGCACTTTCTAACAAAACCAGTCTCTCTGTTTGAGGTGCAGGCTACTACTAGCAATATTTAAGGAGAAAAATACAAATGTAAACTAGGAATTAATTTGTTTTTTAAATCTGTTTTGCAGGCAACATGAAGAAACAAGTGACAAAGAAAAAGTCTCTAGACAAAAAAAGCAAACAGTACAGAGAGTGTCCTCAGCGTTCTGCTCTTGAAGATGTGAAGGAGAGGAAAGTGTTGGACCTCCGGAGATGGTAGTATTTATGAATTGTATTTATCTCCATACAGTTTGCTGGTAGACAGTGTTGCTGGTTGTGTTATTTAAAACTTCTTAATAATGTCTTAATGCTTTCTTTTTAGCAGAAATAGGGATATGTTAAGCATACACTAAATCTCATACTTCCCACAAGAAGGAAAAAATGAGAGCTGCTTCTATCTGTTGAAATTCTGAAAATGTTATTCTTTCTAATCAGTTTTTTCTTTCAATAAAGAAATAATTTTTGTGGGTTTTCATTGCAAATAAATAAAGCAGTTTCATTAGCGTGGTCAGTCATAAAGAAACCTTAAATGTAGTACGGATATGTCCTACTCCTGGAACTTGTGGCTGGGAAATACTTGATCAGAATCTGTTCAGCTTTATACAATGTATATCATATTAATATAGTTCACTAAATTCAGTTAGTTTAATGAATCCGTCTGGTTCTTACTGCATGTCTATGACATCAGAAAGTTAAGAGTTAGCCTAGGGAATTTGCAACCCAGAATGACATTCATCAGTAAATTGGTAGACATGCTGTTTACTACAAGTACAGGTGTTAGAAGAGCCTTGATCAATCAGTACATTATATTAGTACAGAACCACTTTTTCCTGTAGGATCATTTGTACAGAACTCCCATGAGGCTGTTAGACATTTCACTGATGTGTATGAAATAGGGTAGTGGAATCTGACAAACTTGAAGGAATTGGTAACATATTTACTCCAGATTTTTTTGGTTGTTGGTTTGTTGTTTCCCCCCCCCTCCCCAAAAACATGCACTCTTTTCTGTTGGTTTTTGTTGTTGTTGTTGTTTTTTATACAAGCAAAGTAAAAACATTTAGTGTAACATGGCAGGTCAGTGGTATAGCACACAGAGAAGTAGTTCAGCTTGCTCCTGTAACTAGATCATGAATGCTTACTCATGTGTTTGAGTTTTTGTTTGTTTTAGGTATTGTATTAGCAGACCTCAATACAAGACTTCCTGTGGAATTTCATCCTTAGTGTCTTGCTGGAATTTCTTATATAGTACACTGGGAGCTGGAAGGTAAGTCACACATAGGCTGCTTTGCCTCTAGGGAGTCTAAAATATGTTGCAAATTAGTTTATTAAACAATAGGTTTTTATCTTTTTTTCAGTCTACCACCGATTACTCAAGAAGAAGCTTTGCATATATTGGGCTTTCAGCCCCCATTTGAGGAGATAAGGTTTGGTCCCTTCACTGGAAATACAACTTTAATGAGGTATGTTTGTTTCTTCTGATGCAGCTAAATTGTTAATATATGCAAAAATAACATGATAAAATTCAGATAGAACCCTTAGAAATACAGTAGTAGTACATTTATTTAAAACTTTTTTTTTTTTAAAAAGTAACTGACACAAGTTAGTCCTCTTAAGTGTGGGAATAACAGAGCATACCTGGATACTCTTGACAGTGCCCCAAGAAACTTTTCAAAGAGGTTTTTGCACTACCCATTTTATATAGTGCAGTGTTCCTACACAGATCATGTAAACATGAAATTCTATTTGATTTTCTGATTCAGTTTGTTTAATGGTTCTGTAATACTCTAATGAACCCAATCTCCTGGTTAGGAAATTTTTTCTTTACCCTTATTTTCCTGTTTTTGAAAAGACATGTTAAATGCTTGTTAGTGTCACTGAAACAGCCTGAAAAAGCAATTGATATACTAGTAAAAATTAATTTAAGAATCGAAAATAAGATAGTGAGAGCTGCACCTTTGCTGCAATGGAGCTGTTCAGGAGGGTGGGCAGGGGAAGAAAGAAAATATGAGGCTGGAGTCACAGAACACTTGGACTTTGAAACTCT
>NW_010189883.1:0-9970 GCF_000695765.1 Mesitornis unicolor | reverse complement strand
TCTTTCCCTTCTGCTCTATTGTTTCCTGATCTTGAGGAGCTAGCTGGGTCCAAAATCCTTGTCCCTTTCTCGGTATTTTTTAAATATTTTTTTTTAATTTTATTCAACTCGTAAGGAATTTTAGGATTAAACAGGACCAGAAGTGTATCATATTTGTTGAACAAATGGACAGGGCTTTGGTGTGTCACCCATCTGAGATTAAAAAACTTTGCAGTGTGTTTTGTGAGCTGCATTTGATCTAGTTAGTATTTTGGTTTTGAAGGTAATATATATATGATTTGGCACAGAACATTGGTGCTGGATTTGAAAATGTGGCAGCAGTCTGTTCTTTAATGGTAGAAAGATGGCTAGATCACTGGAGAGTGATCCACCTTAGAAGACTCGGATCCAGATTTTGTATCTCTAGGAGTATGTCAGGATATAGACCAAGCCGATAAAATGTTCTGTCTCTTTATGTCAACAGTCTTATACTGACGAAAGCTAAACTTGTAATTCTTCTCCCTTTTCCCCTATGAGTGCCCCATGTGCTGCAGAAAAGTTACCCTTGCTGGTTTGGGGGGTTTTTGTTTTTTTTGTGTTGGTTTTTTTTTCTTTTTTCCCTATCTGGTCAAATAATTTTTAAGTACTCATCAGACTGGAAAACAGAAGGGCTGAGAGCCAACCCCACCACCCATAGCTTTACAATTGAGGTATTATCTTCAGAGATGTCAGTTTCAATCTTCTAATGCGGAAAAGTGAATGTCTGAGACAAAATCTTCTTGGCAGACCTGTCCACACTTACTGCTGCTGTGAGGCGTTGCAGTATGGGACTCCTGCAGCTCTTGGGCATTGTGAAGGTTATGTGGTAGAAGCCTGACATGAGGAACAGAAAGTCTCACTGAAGGGTCCTGCCTTTTGGTGTCTCAGCAGAATCCCTTGGTGTAGCTCGCAAATCGTGGTTGAAGCTTGGCAATTCAGAATTTGACTGTCTTTCTAAAGGCTGAGTAACTGAAAGTTTGAGGTGATTGGACTGAACACAATAGGACCAACATTTCAAATCCAGCCCTTTTGATTATTATCTATGTTGGGTCTGAAAAAGCAAAATTGAAGGAAAATGCTTTGAGTATTTATTTATCTTTATAATATGTTAAGTTTTGTTTGCATTAGGCTACCATGGTCATCTACAATCTATATATTATAGTGGTAGGTACTTAGTAGCACACCGAGCCTTTTTTTCTGAACTGTAAAGCAGAGGGAAAGTAGGAAGACAGACAGTTGCATTTAATAACTCTTGAGTTACTACAATCTTTAAGCTTATTGTTTCAGGTGGTTTAGGCAAATAAATGATCACTTCCATATCAAGGGATGCTCATATGTTCTATATAAACCTCATGGGAAGAACAAGACAGCTGGAGAAACTGGTACGTAGCTAATCCTAGAGCACTTATCTTACAGTATATAAACTGAAAAATCCTGCAATGTGTAGCATTTGAGAGGACAAATTCTGTAAGCAGTATTTCCAGTTTGAGATAAGCTATCACATAGCTCCAGGTTGCCTGATTTTTTTCTAGTTTTACTTTTTCTCTTATTTTGCTAAAACTTCCACTTGTACTTTTATTTTGATAAAGCGTACCCTGTGCTATATATTCTGCTATCACTGAACTGAAATTTTAAAGTATCCAGAAGGGCACTACACTTCCAGTTCAGTGTTGGTGTCCTGGAAGGTGTGTTTGTTGTAATACACTGGAGGAACAGCACGTTTTTTATTTCAGCATTTTAGAAATCTCTGTTGTATAAAATTTAGAATGTACAGCACAGAACTATTAAAAGTCTTTAATAAATGTTCTGTACTTTTAAAAATGAAATGTTAAAGCTAGTGAACTCATCCGTTCTGCTTGACTTTAGCTAAGGTCTATCTCTAAAAGTTAGGTGATTATTCTCAATTAGCTCACGAAGCTTCATTTTTATGTCAACTTTTAACTGTGCTACCTAAAGAAAAAAAACAATTTTCTATAGAGTTTGTTATCCTTTGGTATAGTCTGGGTAATTATCTTCTAACTGTTAGGTCCTTTAAAAGGATGAAAATGTGCTGAAAAGTTTTAGGGGAGGTTATCAGAGTGGGAATCCCCTTCTTACTCATGGTACTCCATTTGAGAATTCTTTCATGTTTCAGTGCATTTTCTAGCCTTTTCCTGAAACTGAGCACTGTAGTCACATTACAAAATACTATATGCCTGAGCATGGGAGGTGTTCCTGAGACTAGGAAGCCCTAAGAATTTTTAATAAGACTTTGATCTAAACAGAACGCATAGTTTATATTGCATTTCCTTAGTACAGATTGTGAGGCAGATGTTATTTTTTTTGTATCAGCCAGGAAATTAAATGCTAAGAAGTTTGAAAGCAAAATTGTATTTTGTGCATGCCAGTCAGGTCACGTCCTCTCATTTAAACAGCAGTGTAACTATTTTATGTTATCAAATAGGTCTTTCTTGCTGAATGTGTTACCCAGGATCCAAATCACTCTGGACTGTAACCTGATATTTTCTTGTAGCTGCAGGGGCCCTTGCAAAGCTGACGCGTGGACTGAAAGATGAATCAATGGCCTACATCTATCATTGCCAAAACCATTATTTTTGCCCAATTGGATTTGAAGCAACCCCAGTAAAAGCTAGTAAAGCGTATAGGTAAGATACTGTGTTTATGCTTATTTTAGTGGAGGAAACATAAAGAAAAATGTACTGCAAATTGATATGATTTTTCTCCCTAAGTAACATAAGCATAAGAAGACAATCCCTGACAAAAGTAGTAGATACTGGTAGTGGAGAGTGCTAAACAATAAACAGAGGAGGTCACTGGTGTAAGGTGAGCCTCAGTCTTGCACTTTGCTTACCAAGCAGTCTGCCTTTGGCTGTGCTGAAGATGCAGAGTCGTACTAAGGAGTGAAGAATGCCAGCTCTACTTTTAGAGTTCAACATGGTAATTGCGTGGAGGAAATAAAGTGTAACCATCTGAATCTAATTTGTTCCCAGTGCGAGACTATGACCAAGGGCTGAATGAAAGCTTTTAGTATATGAACAAAAGAATACAGAGGGTTTTTATTAAGTTTCTATTCACTGACATGCCATGTGAGTGAGAAGAGTTTGGAAAATATGCCCCAAACAGAAGTCCAACACATCAGTCTGCTTAAATTTGCCAAAAGATTAATGGCTTGCTTACTTGATCAGTTACTGAGAATCTGCACTGGAAGAGCATAGTGGGGAAAAAAATATTTACTAGATAGAAAATGAAGTTTAGAAATAATAAACTTAACATGCCCTATATCTAGTTTGAATTTATATTGTCTAGTAATGACTGAGAGCAAAAATTTCAATACTTTACCCATGGTTGAAATTGATTCTCAGTCACTAGTGATGTTATTTTTAGGTCGGTATTAGATTTTCTTCCTCAAAACAGATCTTTTCTAACAATGTAACATGAAGTAATGATTTAAAGGAGCTTTTATAGCCCCTTTGGGCTAGAGGTCAGACTGGAAGGCCATCTCGTTCTCTTCATATCTTGTAGTATCTTACTGGAGAAAATTACATTTAAGTTCCAGAAGCAGTATCAGTAGGTTCTGCAGCACTTCTTGTTTACCTGTTTTTGTATCTGAGTTACAAAGGAAAACTTTTCTTTAAAAATCAAGCTAAGAAATGCTTTAAGTTCCAAAAGAAATGAGTAGATAGGTTGCTAGGCTGAGCTTAGGAGACAGTCCTTAGGTCACCCACAGACTTCCTGTATGATCTTAGGTTGCTGGATTGGGACTCGGGAGACCTGGGTTCAGTTCCCAGTTCAACCACAGGCTTCCAGTGTGATTTTAGGTAAGTTAATTAATCTATCCTGTGTCTTGGTTTCCCATCTGTGCAGTGATGACATATATTGTTATTTTACAGGGAATTTTTTGTAAGTAAACAAAATAATTGCAGTAATATGGTCTTATGTTGTGTAATACCCTAGGCAGAAAAATCTTAGGTGTTGTGACAGTTTTTCACAGAATAATTACACACAGGAAGTCACAGAACAATCCTCGGTATCTCATCAGTCTGCCCCAATGTCGGTTACAAATATTCCATGACAAGAGGCTTTGAGTTTCTTGGAAGCTGTTACAAACTTGAATGACTTTTGGTTGAGGGTTTTGTGTTTTAATGTGGTATTGGATGTTTAGGAGAAAGGGATTGAAGTTACCACTTGTTTTCATGCAGGTTACCCTACAGCTGTTAGAAACAACTGTCAGCTGGGGTTTACAAACAGTAGAAGGGGCTCTTTTGTGTCTCTTAGACATCTCCGATAGGAAGGAAGACATTTGTTCCACCTTTGTGTGAATTTCCACAATTCTTACTTCCATCATTACATACGTATTTATATTTGGATCTTACACTAGACTGCCTTTCATCTGAGTAATACTATTTTTTAGGAACATCTGTCTTTTTCTCAAATAATAAGTAATAGCTTCTAACTTGCCTCCAGGCCTTGTGAAACAAAAAGTTTCCCTGTATGCAATTGCAAATACTATGTATAGTGTGAGAGCTGGTTTTTAGTTTGGCTGAGGAAACAATCTTAAATGTTAGAAAATCCTAAAAAAGAACAATAGAATGCTAATCTCTCTTTCTCTTTTTAGTATGCACAATAAATCTTACTAGGATTGTATCTTCTATTGAACAGAGGTCGTGTCTTGCAGCAAGAAGTAGAATACTGGATCTTAATTGGAGAGCCAAGCAGAAAACACCCAACAATACACTGTAAAAGGTACGTTTCTTGGCAGGAATCTAAAACAATTCATTTTCTTTCAAAACAAATTGTATTTCTCTACTAAGGGTCACCAAGCAACTTGATAGCTTTCTTGACAGAATGTACTGTAGTTCTAATAGAAACAGGTGCTTTAGGGAAAAAATGTTTTGACCTCAAGGCCGGCTCTGCAGTTTTGTACCACATGGCAGGACATGCTTGGGCTGCTGAAAGCTCACGTTAGTCAGGAAGAAAAGACGCAGTCGTGCCTGTTGCACCTTACAGGCTGTATGAACCATGGAGGAGCTTATGCTGCTGTTGAGGACATACACAGGCTGTGTCTGGGGTGTGCACCCGGTATTTGTGCTGCTACCAAGATCTTCTGGCTCAGGCATAGGCACAGCCTGTGCTCTGTTGTATCATTAGCTTATCTATGCATTAAAACAATACATTTATGATGAGGTCTGGCTCATACAAAGTAGGTGTCTAAACTAGGCATACAGGCTAGGAGCGCTAGAGGGCACTATGTAGAAATGTCTTTGATTAGTTATATTTGTTACGATAAATTTGTAGAACAGTTTTCTAAGTTTTACTTGACATACTAATTTGTAATCCTTAATATTAATTTCTGAAATGAGGAAACAGTGCAAAAGAAACCAATTCTGTGGTCAAAACTAAGTTTTAGCAGGTATCTTCTCTGCCACCCCTCAAGTTAATTATAAAGTGATTTTTCTTGATAAACTAGGAAAAAAGCTGTGTAGACAATTATAGTAATTTTAAAAATCACACTGCTGCTTTTTTTCTTTATTCTTTAATTATTTTGAAAAATTGTTTGAAAATGCTTGTCTGACAGTTTCATAGCCTGTCAGATCTAACCCAGTACCTAAAACCCAGATATCTTATTTTTTTTGGTTTTGTCAGTGATATGATTATGTCAATAACTACATGTGCAGAAAAATAAAAATCGCATTATTCATGTGGTTGCTGTGCTGAGAAGTGGTGTACTATACATTCCACTGACAGAATTCTGTCCTGTGGTATAGCAGCTACAAATGGTACAGGAAAAGTTTTCTGAACACATAATGCAAATCTTTGTAATATTATTTTTCATTGTGGAGACCTTCTTCCTCCTGCTGTATTCCCAGTGGGAGCTAGCAGAAAGTTCTATGCTTAAGGTAGGAAGGCAAAGGTTGGAGGAGAGATGGATTTTCTGAGCTGGGAGGGTGGTGTTGGAGAGAAGTGGGTAATTAGACGTAGACAGCAATGAAAAGGTGATGCGTAGGCTTAAAGAGGTCTGGAATATGGGGGTGTTTGGTTTAGTTGGGCTAGAAGGAGCTGTGAAACTGAAGAGCTGAGTGAATGGGGAATGATTGAATCGATAGTGGCAGATGGGAATGAAATAAAACGGAGGAGTGGGTTATGGTGAGAACTGTCACAAACAGATTTAGTAGGTGGAAAAAAAGAAACAAGGGTTTGAACAAAAGAATATAAAAAGGTAAGAGAGGATTAAATAAAGTAAAAGCTAATGTTTCTCCTTGCATAAACTGCACTTTGCTTCTTCCTTTCACAAACTGATGGATTGATAAGGGTAAGCAGTGCAACTAATGACTCACAGCGCTATTACTCATTTTGGGAGATGTTTCCCAAGAGCAGGAATAATCACTGTGAAAGCTTTGATTAAAAGTGATGCTTTTATTTCTAGCTTGATGTCTCTAATACTGAGGCTTTTATATCTTTACGCATTCATTTATCTTTAAATCACTGGTAAGACTATTGAAAGCTACAGATCTGTATTTGCATGCATGTGTACATGAGTCTTGGTGGTGAAGTTTCATAAATGTCAGCTGAGTAGTAATATTCTTACTCTGTAGGTGGGCAGATATTGTCACTGACCTAAACACCCAAAATCCAGAGTATCTAGATATTCGACACCTAGAGAGAGGATTGCAACATCGAAAAACAAAGAAGGTAAGGTCGACTAAGATGGGAGGAAATTCATGGTAGATATTTTGTGAAGTCATTCATGCTTCAGCAGTATCAGATCACTAAAATAAATTTGTTATGAAGTGTTGCTGAAGACAAAAGTCAACTGTGGGTACCTACATACCAGAGTCATTTATATTTACTAGCAGGACAAGATACAATATAACAGTAGCCTGGCATATGCCAGGATGAACCCAGATACCTACATATACAATATATTTGGTGACAATATTTAACTTTATTGGCTTAAAATGTAGCTTCAGCAAGCACAGAAATACTCTACAGACAAATTACAGATAGTTCATGGCCTTCTAGCTACATGTATCCTTAGGTACTTAAGGATATGGTTTAGGGGGTGGACAGGAATGGTTGGACATGATGATCTCAGACGTCTTTTCCAACTGAGCGATTCTGTGATTCTGTGATGTAAGCAGGAAAGAAAGTGCAGTCGAATAGGATTAAACATAAAAGAATGCATGCATCTCTTGTGTGGACTTACTGTCAATACATACAGCTTTCTTTCCTATAGATAGGGCTGTATCTCGTGGGTAGGGGGTGCATTTTTGATTTGCAGATTGAAGGTCTATGAGAGACAATAGGCTGAAGAGATGATCTCAAACGTGGACACTCTATGGAAGACCATGTTGGCAAGATGAGAAGGGACCGGAAGAGATAATTTATGTAAAAGTGGCTGAATGGTAAAAGGGACTAAGAGAAGATAGGTTATACTAGGCTCATGAAAGATAGAAGGGATAACTTAAAAAGAGAAGGCTGTAATTGAATCTGGGAAACAATCAAGATTGATTGAGCTGAGTTGTTTGTTGTGGATGTGTTTTTGTGGGTTTTTTTTGTTTTGTTTGGTTGTGATCCCTTTTTTTGTTTTCTTTTTTAAAGAATTCCATTACTCACCGAGATGTTAATTTCAAATGTCTATGTATGTTAGAAGTGCGCCTGTGTGCATTTAACAAAGAAACTTTTTACTTTGATTAGGTTGGAGGAAATCTTCATTGCATCATTGCCTTCCAAAGACTTAACTGGCAAAGATTTGGTCCTTGGAATTTTCCATTTGGTAATGTGAGACAGGATAAACAATCCCAAACCCAAGGACAAGGAATTTCCAAATCTGAGAGTGAAGACAATATCTCTAAGAAACAACATGGGCGACTGGGTCGATCTTTCAGTGCTGGCTTTCATCAAGAATCTACGTGGAAGAAATCAAATCTTCGTGAGAGGAGGAACAGTGGGTATCAGAGTTACAATGATTATGATGGAAATGATTAAAATTAACTTTAGTTAATAGAGTTGATATATTAAAGTTAGTTTTAATCGAGGCATATTAGGGATCTGTTAGTCCTAGAATACATATGAATAGAAATTATGGTATAAGATACAGCTTCATAATTATTAAATAAATCTGATGATATGGTTGCAATGGATGAGCTCTGATGTATAAACTGATAGATAAGCACAGTTTATTGTACTTTTGTTATCAAAAGTCAATATGACAGAAAAATCCATCATTTCTTTTGAAATAATTGTACTATGTCCTGATCTGTGGAAACAAAAGAGCAGAGTGAACTTAGTCAATGTAATAAACCGACTTCATTGAAAATACTTAGTATTCAAAAGCATGAAAACTTATGATATGACTTTATAAAAAGGGTTATTCTGCTAGTGGTGTAAGGTTAAAAGTAAACATTGCCTTTCTTTTTAACACTCCATTTTATTAAGGCTGCCCATATCCAGTGAAAAGGAAAAAAAATCATGTAAGTTAGAAAACCGTGTCAGATTTACAAAGTGAATGTACGTTCTGCATTGAGTTCCCAGTAGACTTCTGTCAGTCACATATAATTGTATTTTGTCAGGTAGGGCTCGGTTTCTTTTCCCTTAGCTGGATGCCAGTTTTAGACTGAGAGGAATCGCCTGTGGCAGGGAAGGTTCAAGGACAGACCTTTCTTTGTTGCTTTTACTCTGTGGGTACAGCAGTTCTCACCCTGGAGCCTCTTGAGAGCACGGATTTGTTTGGCACAACCTTGTGAAATTCAGCATCGAAAAGCTGCATTTACCATTAGCCAAATGAGCTAGCTGAACACTGCGTTCTGTTGGCAGCTCTTCTCCTTGTTCAGTCTTATAACCTCTGTCATTTTTCTGCTGCTCTTTTCGTTTTGTATGAAGGGGATGCAAGTGCCGAAAACTGCTGGCAGCCCTGATGATATACCTCTCGGCCAGCAAACAATTCAAGCTTTTTCAGGTGTCTATGTGCAGTATCTCTTCTTTTTTTCCTCTAATTTTGAATTTATCCGTTTTTTTGCCCAAGCACATCTCAACAGTTGACTTCCTGTGTACAAATGTATTCATACCTGCTCAAGGATTAATTTTTTGACATAAAAAGATTTATCATGGAATGCAGGGGTTTTGTAGGTTGCTGCTTTTGTTAACCGAAAATGGGAGACTTTTAGACCTTTGTTCATTCAATAAAATTTCTTTTCTATTTTGTTGTTTGCTTTTCATTTGTCTTGGGAATGGTGACCCTACATTTACTGAAGGTTTTCAGGAAAGTAGGTAAGTATAGAATCAGAATTGCAGCTCCTGTTTAGCAAAGTAATCCTGGAGGTAGGATCTTTTTGCTCATAAGCCTGTGCAGCCACTGTGACTTAACTTTAATATTTGATTCCCTGAAGTCTGCAAGCTGATGAATGAACAAAACCCGTAGGTTTTGAAAATTTGTTTTCCACATGAACTGTTTTCAGACTTAATTTTTGAATGCTGAGTTTGGGCTGAGAACTCAAATTTCTTTAGAATATTTGAGCTGTGTTTTTTAGGGTACTTCAGTCTTAAATGAGATACATAAATGTCTCCAAGTTTTGCTTAATAATGATGGTTGCTCTGAGAAACAGGGAGTCTGCTCTGGTTGTAATATGCTGCTATTCTTAGGTAGGTGTGTTGTGATGGACTTCCCTTTTTACACTTGGTTTTACTCTTGATTTGGGGACTGTCACCATTCTATGAATAACGTGGATAGTATATTTGATTCTTCCAGCTTTAGCAGAAGGAAGATGCACATCCTTGGAGACCTGCTGCCAGAGGCTCTCCCTAGGGTTTTCTGGGTGAGAGGTGGGTGCCATGAGGGGCACTGGGGATGTGGTGGGAGTGGGGTAGAGAAAGCACAGGCTGCAGGGAAAATCATGTTCAGGAAATAATTTAAAAAAATAAAGACTGCTTTTTTTCTCTTTGCGATATGGTGTTT
>NW_010189882.1:3961-16406 GCF_000695765.1 Mesitornis unicolor | reverse complement strand
GAGCACGGCTGGCAAACCCGGCTGCCTGGCGCCGGGCCAGTTAGCCTACAGACGGGCTCCTTGGCCTCGCTAGTGGTCTTGTTTTCAGTGGTGCTTAGCACTTGCAGATCCCCCTGAAGCTGATATGAATTGAGCAGTCTCCATCCCAGCACCTACTAACGCATTTCAGAAACGCAGTGTGAGGCTTTTTTTGCTGCTGCTTGTACAGCAGCTTTCCTGTTCTGCACTGATACTGTTGCTCTTTTTTTTCACCCCAAGAGGAAGGTGATACATTTTACTCCAAGTGCTCCTGTGACTTTGTCCCATGCTAATAATTTGTATAGTGCTAGATCTTGAACATGCTGGTTGGGAAACATAGGACAGCAAAAAGAAAGGTTTGAGCCTCTCCTACTTATGAGGTGACTGGTCTGCAGCCCTGATCCTGAGAAGACACAGTTATGACAGGGCCTGATCCTGCGCCCAGGAGGACAGCAGCTTCATCTTCCAGTGCGACTGAGTAAAAGCATGAGCCTGCAGCCCTGAGTAGCCACTCGCTCTCAGGCCCGTTCTGACTTTGCTACAGGACCAGGCACTCTGGGGTAGCTGGCTTGCTGTAAAACCCGAATAAGAGGCAAGACTGAATATTTTCACACAGTCAAATCAATTCCTGTAGTGCAGTGCAACTGTTGTGACGTATCTCTGCTGTTATGTTCCAGTGAGATAGGGAGAGGGAGTAGCTGCTGTTGGACCAAATGAGGGATGGGAGGAAGCTTCCTCTCGGAGTCTGAAAGAGGAGTGCTGATCTTTAAACACAATTTGAGAACAATTACTTTAAGTGTAGCCATGTTAATAGGTGCGGCAGTCTGAGGAAAAACGTGGCTGATACCTGTGGAGAAGCAGCGTTGTTAGCCAAGGAAGAAGTGGTGAAACTGTTAGCTTCTCAGGAACGCTCCATTGTCATCCAGGAACCTGCTGGATTAGCTGCAAAGCGCAGTGCAAGGAGGTCATGCTCTCAGTGAGAGAACTCACTTTGCAAGCTTTGTGGTCAGTGCAGAAGGCAGCGTGCCTGACACCAAGCCCTGGGTCTCCAGTGTTCAACTTTAGCCTGGTCACTGACATAAAGCTTAGCCTCTGTGCATGCGTGTGCGTGTTTGGGTCTTCTGTTAACCACATGAGGTTTTTTTAAACGGGGAAGATTTTTGCTAATATTAATTCAGCTCCACTAATAGCGGAGAGACTGATGGTTTGAATGTGAGTTGCCTGCTGTGGCTAACGTGCAAGCAAGGACAGTCACTGTGGCTAGTTGGAGCATGATGTCAGGTCTTCTCTGAGCTTTCTTCATATTTCATGGGGTAGTGCTTCAGATGGCAGTGGCAGCTGCTGCCAGCCTGCGTAAGAGCTCTTGATGCTGGTTGTATCACCTGGGATTTGTTAGAAAATTACTAATATGCTCAAAGGAGGTGAAATAGAAAAGGGGAAAGGAGGGAAGACTTGCGGAAGATGAGGGTGGAGATTTTTTGATTTAATTGTGTCGGTTTTCTTTGCTGGTTTATTTTTGTGTGCGGTGTTTCAGGTGTATGAATCAGGATTTTCAGTAGGAGTTTGCCCTGAGGAAACTGTGTGAGGAATGAAGCAACATCACTTCCTCCTCTGTTGGAGAAGGGGTGGGCAAGAATAACGTTTTCAAAAGATAGCCCAATAAATAAAGTCAAATAAATGCAAATCGGGGGTGAAGTTTCCCATGATTCTGTTTCTTGCTTAGTAACTGCTGCCTTAGTGGACAGGAGGAGAGGGTGTTTTAAAGGTTACAAGCAGTTAGGGATGAGCCACTTTCACACAGGCTTTGTTAGCACCGTTGTATGGCCGGTGCAGTCTTTGGGTCTGCGTTGGGACTTGCTGAGCCTGCGTGGCCCAGCGTGTATTCTGGCTTCGTGTACAGGTCCTATGCAGCCCTCGCTTATTGAATTTTAATCAGAATTCAAAAAATGCTTTCACTGAAGTACAGACCTGGGAGGGACCACAAAAGGTCACCTATTCTTACTGCCTGATTCAAAGGCAGGATTATGTGCACTCACACCCCATCCCAGGCGAATGCTTATCTGATCTGCTCTTCTGAATCACCAGTAACGGGGCTTCCACAGTCTCTGTGTTCCAGTGACTGCAGGCCTGTGCATTCGGAAATTTTTTCCTGTCTTTTAAAATTGAAAATAATTTCCCATACTTCAGCTGAATTAAAACAAAACAATTATTTCTTGTAATTTTTATACCACTCCTATTAGTATGTCCCCAAATGACATTTGCCTGCTGTGCAATGGCATTGCGTTGTTGATTTATTCTCAAATTTGTCAACTATAACTTTACTCAAATTGTACTCTTAAGTTTACCATCTTTCTGAACTGGGTCACATCTGCAGATTGTAGAAATCTCCTCTCCTGAGAAATACAGAGCCTGCTTTGGAGATAATTTCTAGGAAGCAGATTACAACCATTCAGCTGAAGCATGTGTGCAGCTCAATCTCACGCACAAGCTTCAGTAATGTAGAGAATTGTAAGTATCAATAAGTAGTGCTGGTTCAATAAATATACACCAGGATCATGCAGGTCAGGAAAACAGAGTAAGACAGTAATCACAACTGAGTTCTGATGGCATCTCAAACTAACTGAATTTCCCTTTTGGGACTTTCTGTGGCATACTGCAGCAATTCTGGCAGGAGAGTTCTCCGTTATTGTAGAAAGCCATTAGTCATTCACAGAATGAATTGACAACTCCATTAGCAAAAGATAAGGGAAGGAAGAAAGGATGGTCTGTGGCTGGGAAACTGGCTTGGGAGCCCAGAGATCGATATTTAACTCTGCCACAAACTACCTGTGTGACCGTCTCAAGGTATATGGGGCTTAGTGTAACCAGCCACTAAAGCCATGCTTAACTTTAAACACATAACTCGTTCCTCTGTCTTCAACAGATCTGCCTTCTGCGTGGTTTATTTAAGTAGCAGTTGGTTTTGTACGCCTTCTAAAACAAGGCTGTGACCACATACACAACATAAGTGAAAATGAATAATAATAATCTTGCATGCATGATTGACTTTGGGGAGAAGTATATTCTTGCTTTTTAAGTTTTTCCATTATTGTTTCTCAAATATGGTTCATATTTTGTTTGTCTTCCCCTCATCTGCAAATGGACTAATCCTAGCATGTGAGGACTCCTGGGCAGGTGGTTAAAGACAAGCATCCAAATAAAATGAAACTTTCATTTCCCTCTTTGTTATTGGGTCTGGACATCAAAGGTATCTTCAAAAAGGGTGCATGCAGTAGTCTGTCATTTTTTGATAATGGAAAGTGAATTTTAGAAAGCATGATGCAAATAATTGCTCTTTTTTTCTCCCCTTGTAGTAACCAGTCTTCTTGAGAGCGTTGGAGGAGAAGGGTGCACGCACAATGGCTGCTGAGTTGGATTTCTCCCCACCTGAAATCCCTGAGCCTACATTCATGGAGAATGTGCTACGCTATGGACTCTTCTTCGGAGCCATTTTCCAGCTTATCTGTGTGCTAGCCATAATCCTGCCAGTTTCAAAGTCCCATAAGACAGTAAGCAGTGCTCTTTAATATTGATATAGATGGGCAGATTCTGAGAAAATAGGATGGGAGGGAGCTTTGAGTAGCTAATGGAGACACAGTGGTCTGCCCCTGGGATTGATGGCACTTTAATTGTTCTTTCCTTCTAGCTTTCCCACCTCCAGCTTTTGTGATGTATCCACAGATTAGAAAGTCAGGAACAAATACCTGAGCCAGGGTCTCTCTGAATATCAGTGAAAAAAGTGACCAGAAGCCCTGGCAAGGTGTGCTAAATGTACATGCTGTTTCTGACTATACATGAGGTGGTTTTAGTCCCAACTCCGTATTGTCATCCTACTTCTGATTTGCTTGATTAATTGCTAGGCAGGGCATCCCCTTTGCAGGCCCTGCCTTTCAGGAAATTACTTTGGGCTCTAATTTGTGTGTGATTCTTGGAAGCAAGATATAGGTGAAATTTCTAGTGTATGCTAACATGAGGAAGGCAGTTTTCACTACTGACACCCAATCCTGTGCTGGCAAGTAGAGGGTCCTTTGATGCAGTTAGTACCAGAGAAGGTTAACATGAAAGGCTGAAGTGAGCTACAGGGCTCCAGTTCCTTTAGACTGGGCCACAGTGGGATGACCTGCATCTACCCAGCTTTTCTGATAAAAGAGCTCCATGTGCTTGGTAGTGTCTGTGGTGCTGGGGCACCACATTTTAGTGTTGATGCTCAGACTGCAGGTTTGGTGGTTTGATACAGATTTTGTCTAAGTGTGTATGGTATATTTTCAGTAACAACTCAGCATGGGAAATTTTGTTTTCAGGCTGTCTTTGTTGCTGTGTTTGCCTCCCTCTTGTGCAGAGGAAGCATAGAAGTTTTCGGCCTATGTGGGGAAGGGGAGTGCCTGAGGGTGAGGTACAGTGTGAAGGTTGCAGTTCATGACCCAACTCTTTCACCTTTAACTGTTGATGTGATGTGAAGTTGTGCCAATGCACTGGATTAGTGATGCTGCCCCAGCATGGGTGCGTGCTCCCTCCTGCTGATCCTGCCGCAGGAGCTGCAGCTCCCAGCAGGGACATGAAGCAGGCAGCTGCCGGTCATGATGCAGTGGCATTGCAAGCCTTGCACTGTTACTCTGCAGCCGCCAGTGCCTATCTGTCAGAGTCCGTGGTTTGCCCTGATAGATTTTTGAGAAATACTGAGTAGCCTGATTCTTGAAAGCTGTAAAGAGTGAGAGCTTTAGCTTGAAGTGGGAAACTGAAGACCAGACCCCCAGCTAAAACAATAAAGCTCAAGGACTTGTTACTGTTTAAGTGTACAAGCATGCTTTGATGCTTGCATGCTCTGCTTTTTATTTTCTCCATGTGTATACTGTCCTCTTAATTTACTGTCCATATGACTAATTTGCAAGACTGTAAACACCAGAGGCTACCACTCCAGAATTTGTGAATGACGCTTGAGTCTGGGTTGGATATTGAGGAGCTTCTCTGTCTTGGAGGCTTCAGGCTTTGAAGTCTACCTTGGTTTGAACATTAGAAGGCAGCAGTGTTCACTGTACAGCAGCAGCACGCTGCATTCCTGAGTAAGAACTGCATGTTGCTCCATTTCTCCAGAGCCTGCCAGCTCTCCATGCACCGATTACAGCCTTTGGAAAGCCAGCCAAGTCTTCTTCCTTGGAAAGCCACACAGATCTGAACTGTAATAGCCCAGTAACTTGAGAGACGTTTGAACCAAGCTCCTTGATTAAAAGGATACTGTCAGATGCTCGCCTCCCCCTCCATTATCTGGAGCGCTGTCTTGGAAGCTTGAAACTAGCACGTCTTGCTCAGCCATTTTTTGTGTGTCCTTTTCCAGTTGGCACACTCTGACTGATAGAAACCAAGATGCTAAAGCAATATTTGTACTCAAATGCATTTAATGAAAGGAGGCAATCTGCATGTGTGTGCTTTCTCAAATGAGACTGGTGCTGTTCCCGTGTGTTTTTACAAGATAAGTAGACTTTATTTCCCATGGCTGAAATATTACCTGTCATCTCCCCTGAAGGAATCAAGCAGGATATCTAAGCATTCCTGGTTAGTCCAGGTGAAGAAAGATTTGCTTGCAGTTCCCTCCCTGGGTTTTGAGCTTGGTTTAGAGGCTCTGATCTTTACATTCTTACTACTGTTTTAGGGAATACTTTTTGTCTTGCACATGATAATGATTAACATTTGGCAGAAATACCTGCTGAATGTTTCCAGGCACACTGGTAATTATATGGTATCTTCTTTTCCTAATTTGAATAGTTTTAATTTAGTGTTGATTTTCTTCTTGCTTTTAAAGTTGGTTTTGTTTTTCTTCTCCAAAGCCTGTTTTAGACACTTAAGCTTTTAACGGCTTCTCTGGTAACAAGCTGTTTCTGTGCATAAACTCACACTAATCAAAAAGCACATGCGGGAGAAGCAGAGATGGTGCTGCTTGAGCCTCATTAAATGTGGACTCAGTTTGATATAGATGTGTTCCAACAGAGATACCCAGCACTTGCTTCCTTTGGCTTGTACTCAGATTCCCAAAGTAAGCTGTCAGCAAATTGTAAAAACAAAAATCACTGACTGTTTCTTAATTGATTCTTGTAGGACTCGGACAGTTTTGAGCCTAAGAATTCAGAGACAGTGAAGAAGCCAAAGGCAACTGCTCCACAGATCAGCAAGAAACCCAAGAAGGAAACCAAAAAGAAACGATAAGGCCATGACCGATAAGCCTCAAAAGACGAAATAATCACCTATAATCATGTTTCCTCAGATATGGCGTCAAAGGCAGCTAACTGTATTAAATGGTTTCTGGCATTGCCATGCTTTACCTTTCAGGGACAAGGGAAAGGAATTTATAAGAGTGGAAGGGATGGAGTTCTGCCATAGATTCCTTACAAGCAAAGAAGACTTCACATATCCAGGACTTCATTTGACATGATTAATGTGTCAGTCAGTGACTTCTGTCATTTCTGATGGGTAGAGAGAGCTGTTGTCCTAGCGCCTCCGTGCTGGCTAGAAGTTGTAGTAGAGTCCCTGTGGAAGGTGGAGCATGGGTTTGCTATTTTGGATACCACTTTGTGTTGTACTTTTTGAAGGCAAAGGGATCAAGGACCACACTACACAGCTTTGTATTCATCTCTGTTGTCATCTAGTCTGAAATACATAGTAGCATTTTATGGCTTAATAATAGTGTCTTTGTCATATTCTTTAGTTCTTTAGGTAACAACTCATCAGATTCCAGACTGCTATAGATGAAAGCTTTCATTTCCCCAGTGTTGCTACCTCTTTCTTATTCCCCACCCATGCACTTTTCCTTTCTATTCCCACTTTTGAAAGCAGGTACATTTCAGGGAATTGAGGCTGTGGGGGAAACTGCAATGACTACAAGGATTGGGAAACAATTTTATTCAGAAAAGTGCAGAATTTAATGCCTGTGCTAATGAGGTAATCTTGGAAACTTGGGCAGACCAGGCACTGCATGTTGGAGAAAAGCCGCTCTGAGGCGGAAGTCTGTGAGTGCTGCATTGGTCATATATCAAACAGCACTGCCTCACTGTACGGTTAAACCCTTCTGTCAGCTGGGTGAGTCTTAACCGTGTGCTCCATTCCAGCACTGCTGGGGTTTGTTGCATTTGCAAACTCCCTCCCAGCCTTACCTGCTGTAGTCTGCTCCATCTCCTCTTGCTGAATTCTTCCTGAAGGTAAATATGATCTCAGCCTGAGGAGATGCGGTATTTTAAGATCCAAGGGGAGGCAAGCTGGCTGTCTAACATGACTATATGGCAAGAGACATATACATGATGTTCCTTCAGGCTCTGGCTCTTCAGACCCAGGGACAATCTAGTCTTAGATTTAAATATGGCTAGACAGGACTGGAAAGAGATAGGTGGTGACATAGCCATAGAGTCTCTCTAGGGCAGCTCAAGCTTCCTGATGCCAGCTCACATCTTGGTTTGTTTGATCACGAATGAGTCAATGGGAGGAGAACCTGCTCTTTTAGGCGCACCCAGGGTTCAGAGCGACTTTGAAGGAAGGGTTCTCTGGCAGGGCTGTGAGTCTGCGATCCTGTTTGCATACAGAGACTCCCATCCTCAATTCCCAAATGCTTTGTGAGCCCAGGTCTGGTAGCAGTGTTGTGCTGTGTGATCTCCAACAGGAGTTGAACAGCATGTTTACAGGAACCATCAGTGCTGGGAATGGCCATGTTCTCTGCTCACTTTTGCTTTTGCTGGGTGAGACAGATGGATCCCAGTACCGGTTTGATTCTAATCTCTCACTGCTTCCCTGCTCCAGGCTCTCTGCTTCTCTTAAACCAGAATGCTGACACCAAGTTGCACTGCTTCAAATCCAGCTTAGAGTTCTGCTTTAGATTCAGCATTTTCTTTTTCTTCTTTTTTTTTGAGCTACATAAAGGCAATACTAGAAGGACAGAACAAAGCATGGGAGATACAGCACTCTAAAGTTGCTTTGAGTTCTCAATACAAAGAAACATTGCAAACATTTCCCACACAAATAACAAAGAACAATATTGTGCTATGAGTTTCCATTATGGACCTGTGTTCCTGTCTGTGATCTGCAGGGGAAAGAAAAGCGTGCTGCTGCCCTGGATAGGTACTGCAGATCACTTCTTCCATTCTAATAAATGAGGATGGTGGTTGTTTTATCTTACAGCTCTGGCTGTCTGCAGGTTACCTAAAGGTGGGGTTTAATGCTTTAACGGAATTGCAACTATTGAAAGATCACACATTACCCAAAATATAAAAGTGTTTCTACAGCTAAAAATCAGTTCATGAGCACTGTGTGGTTGTTACCTGAAACAGCAGGCTACTACATCTACATCTAGGTATTTGCAGGCTAGCTTATTCATTGCTATGTAGAAATCACAGATATTGGGATTTGTTTTTGTTGGGGGGAAGAGGGATTAAGATAGATTTCCCAGTCTGTTCCTAACAGCTTTATACCTATTTGACTTGCTCTTGTTAGCTGAACTTACAGTATGTTTTTAGAGATTACCAATACTCCATGTATTTTAGTTTCTCTTGAAATGTGTAATAAATACAATCAGAATCCCTTTCTTTGAAAATGAATCTCTTTCTAAAGTTGTGCTGCCTCTTTCCATGCATTCATTGTGAAAGCTGCCAGAACTCTCAGACTATAGGAACACAGGGACATAAATAACCTATTCATAAAAATGATCCATTAAGGGAAAGCCTTTCAGATCCTTTAATCTGTGAGAAATTGGTTAGTTAATACTGTCAGGCATGTGTGTATCTGGGTTTGACTTGGAAGTAGAGAACTATCTCCTAGCACAGCTTCAGCTTCCTGGAAGGAAAGTGGAGATGGTGCAATAACTGAATTAATTTGCCTCTTATGACAGATTTTGTCTCCAGGAGCCCCCGTGAAGGTAGCAGTAATAAAGGCATCATTTGTTAATAATATGAGCAGGGGATTAGATGGGGATTCAGCAAACTGGTAATAAGGATTTTCAGTAGCCCCCGTGTGTGACTGTAGCTCAGGCTGACGTGGCTGGAGTGTGGAGCTGTCTGGTGGCTCTTGGCTGCCGTGAGACCAGCATGGTAGCCAAGCCCTAGCAAGCCACTGTTGGCTCCCTCACCAGAAAGCCAAAAGAAGGGCTTGTGTGGCGACTCCTTTAATTCCCAAGCACTTTTCTCCAGGCAGTTTTGTAATTAACATCCCAAAGGGAGCTGCAGACCTCATTAAGTCGGTTTTATTGAAGGAGAGGCTTTCAAAGGTCTGCCTCCAGATACCAGCCATAGGCAGCACCTCCCTGAGTAGCACCTTGCTCTGCCTCCCAAAGCCCAGGAGCTGGGCTAAGAGCTGGGTTTCCTCTGCTAATGTATGTTATGGAGTTCTTACCCTCAACAGGCCTAAGCCTCAGCTCTTGAGCCTCAGCCTCACATATCTTTATATGTGGCTGGGAGTTGAGAATTTCTTGCTTGGTTTTTGGCCATGTTCAAGCAGCTCTGCCTCTCTGGCCACACTCATCTGGAGAGCTGCAGCCACCGCCTCCCCTTGAGCTGTCCCACGCTCACAATGCATCCTTGTGCTCTGCCACTGCAAGCAGCACAATCCCTAGAGACGGGCTAGTAAGTAGCTCGTGACTGGAGTTCCAGTTCACATAGTTCAATTAAATCCCTGTTAATCTTGTTCAGACCCAATTTATTTTCATTCCCATACACACACTTCTCTCTGCTTCAGAGAGATTCTGGTAAGGTTCTCTTCTGACAGGAACTGAGGAGCCCGAGGCCATCTTTGAAATGAACTGATGTTTGCAGAGCAGCCCCCCCATCGAGTCAATAAGATTATTTCCCAGCCTGTCATGAAAAATGTGAAAATATTCCTACAGTGCCTGGATTTCAGGGAGGGTCAAGGCTGGATGTGATGATGCTTGAGGAGAAAATCAGGAAGTTGTAGGAGGGGAGGGCCTGCTCAGTAGCTCTGTTTCCTAGGGCACTGCTAAACTATTTCCCTCTGTGCGTGTGTTAATTTTTGGACAGCTGAGAGCTGGAGTTCTCTTTTGGGAGCCTCCCTTACACGCTGGTACTTCTTTCAGGCAGAAGTTATGTCGTGCACAGCCTGTGGCCTGCAGAGATCGAGATGACTGTATTGATTTAGTTGTTTGTTTATTAATCTCATGAGGCATCAGAGACTGACTGCAGTGAGAAACTGGGGGATGAATGGAGACTGCTACAGTCTTGTCTGCTGATGAGGGTGATTGCCAGCTTTGGCGCTGGGAAGGGATCTGACCCTCCTCTTCCTCGTCCAACCAGAGGAGATTATTTGGTTGGAGAGCATTCCCTTTCTCTCTGGCACGAGACATGTTCTGTATTCAGTGTTTGCATTCCTTAATTTGGCAGTCACTGCAGGTCTAAGGTCCTGCTCCTCTCCTCTGGTAGTTTGTGGCTTTGGAGCGGTTTTTTGTGGGGGTGTTTTCTGGCTTTTGGTACCCAAGCCAGTGTGCAGTAGCTGGTCTGAACATCTTTTGCTTGGGGCTGGCAATTGGAGGACAATGAGCTCGGCTTCCTGCCTCTCCCTTAAAATTCAGCTGGTTTTCTCATTTCATGTTGATTTTTCCCAATTTGTGGCTTTTCTGTCACCATAATTCACTCCCTTGCCCCCTCTCGTCGTTTTTGCCTTGTAGACTCATGTCCATTGCAATTCTTCTGTCCTTGCAGCCTAATTTTACCTGCCAGTCACAGACTGTGGGTATCACCTGCTGTTACAGGAACTGGTACAAACAAAGACCATGTGGGGAAGCATCCAGGATGGAGAAAGGTGTCTCCTTGTATTCAGCCCCTTTAGCATGTTTCACTTCCCTGATGATTTTTTCAACCAGCAGATGTAACTGCTGGGGAAGGGCAGCTCTCCTCCGCCTTGGGAGCCCCGGGTGCACCCAGGAAGCTGTGCTGTGCACTTCAGCCTACCCTTGAGCCATGAGGAGTTAAAGCAATCAAATATTACACTTCGAGCTCTTGTGGTAACTGTGTACTATGGTGCTGTGCATGCTTCATACCACCCATTCAGATCCTGCTCCTCACCAGCACTCGCAGACTTGTCTTGTGCAATCCCCAATCTCCTGCAATGCTCACTTCCCTCTTCCCAGCTTCCCCGGCTTCATTTAGTGCCTGGAGGCTCCGGTGTGGCTTTGATGCTCCTTGCACCCTGCTTTGCTGTAGGCTTGAGCAGCCACGCACCGGAAAACCACAGTCCCGTCGAGGTGCGCAGCGACGCAGAGCGGGTGGTTGGAGCAGAGAGGCTGACAGGTTCCTCTGTGGCTCAAGTCCAGCCTTTTTGGCTGGTAGATACAAGGTAAACCTGCTTCAGATCACATCTTTTCTTTTTTAAAACCATCTGGTGCCTGGCTGATGTCTCTTGTCACACTTGAAGAGCTCGGCTCCCAAAGCAGGGGTGTTGTGTGTGGAGGGGACTCTCACTCCTTCGTACCTTCAGTTCTAGGCAAGGAGCTGTGTCCCTAGTGCCATGCTCCACCAGAAGTCCTGTTTACATGCGAAGTCCAGCATTCCTTATTTGTGACACCTGCCCTCTGGACCATCCCCTGTTTTCTAGCCAGAAAGCTGCCCAAGCCTCTCATGTGCCGCCCCGGCGAGTGTCATGTTCAGCCAGCCCCCACTTCACGGGTGGGGCCACTGGAGGCATCAGCACTGGCCTGAGCTGTCCCATAGGCAGTTCCTGCTGCCTTCCCTTTGGCCACTGCTCCTGCAAAAGCCATCCCAAGCTTGTAAATTCACCTCATCAAAAGCCAAAGTCCAGAGTACGACAGGCACTGGTGAGCTCTGGAAGGGCAAAGCTACTCCCTCCGCTAGGGGAACCGGCTCCAGACACTTCCTGCTGTCATTCGTGCCTGTGGTCTGCTGGCATGGGCAGAAGCCATGCTGCCGATGTGGGGCTTGTGGGGTCACATCCCTCCTGCTCCCCAAAAGCAGCTCTTGCACATCAGCGTGTGCTCGGTGGGCCCACGCTGTGGTCAAACAGCTGGACCGCAGCTGGTGTGGTCTGTGCAGGAGAGGGTCTTCACGGCTGTGGTCCCCACAGAGTGGCTACTTGTGGCTCCTTGGGGTGGCTGAAGCAGATGTCCCTGAGTGTCAGCCTCTGCGGTGAAGGGAATCGCAGGGGGAACAGTTTTTGAGAGAAGGGGAGAAGCTGCAACCATTTCTGCTTCCTGTCTCCTCCCTTAACTTAGTTCACTTTAAACCGAGCACAGATCCCAAACATCATATGGTTTAAATTTTTCAGATTCAGACTTTGGCCTCCTTAGCCCATCCCTCACTTGAAGGACCAAGAGTGGATGATTAAGGGGAAACACCCTTGTGTCTGCTCCGGCTCTGCTTGGCGCAGGCTGGAGCCACCTGCGGGGCAGGGG
>NW_010189882.1:0-3899 GCF_000695765.1 Mesitornis unicolor | reverse complement strand
GCCCGGGATGTGCCTACCAGAGCCTTGCACCAGCCAGTCATCCCTCTGCTGCACCGTTAGCAAAGCAAGCCAGAACAAGGGCTATAAATCTCATCTGGATGAGTTTCCGTGAGCTTTTCTGAACCACTCTATTGATACTAAGACTGGCCCAAAAGCAGAATTTCCACCACTGAAATGCTAACAGTTTGCGCACGGCTTTTCTGCTGAGCTGAGGCAAGATGCAGAAAGTGTCGGATTTTTGCCTGAATGAGCTGTTCCAAGATACCTAATTCAGATTGTACCAAAACATCGTATTTTATCAGTCAGAAACCTGACAGGAAACGTGCTTCTATTGAACATGCAGATAATATTGCCCCACAGCTGTTGAACTCAGTGCTTCCTTATCAAACATTTGCACGTCACCGAGTCAGTGGTTTCCCCAGTCCTGGTTCCCCCAGGGAATTTTGCAATGACACTTCCTGGCTGGGGCCATCTCCCTGCTGGGGTTCAGGGCCTCTTTTGCACAGCAGATTGTCACCCCACTGAGGGACACGATGGGTCCTGAGCTGTCCTGAGTCCCCCTGGTGTCTTCTTCTCAGCTGCCCCCTTTTGTCCTTACAACCTGTGGGACGCTAGTGTTTGCTGCTTGGCTCCTGCAGCCCTGATGGTCAGTGCAGGAGAGAATGGCCAGAATTAGCATTTCTACCAGGAAATATTGCCAAATGGCTCGTACTGCAGAAGTTATTCTGGTCAATCTCCCTTAGTAAATCAGCTCATAACTACAGCTTCCCTAACGGGGCTGGTGGTGCTGATCGTTGGCCATCACACACTCACTCTTTGCAGGGCTGTAAAGCTCAGTGATCATAAAATCTCAGGGCAAGAGCTGTAGCTGCTTCTGTCCAGCATCTCAAACACAACCATTAAACTATTAATAGTAATAATTCGTGCAAATATATTTGGAATTTGCAGTGAACAAAATGCAGATAGCCTCAGGAGCAGAATCCATTAGACAAAACTTAGTCACGCTTGCCAAGGGGATGCTTAAAAATAAATCTGGCTGGAGATGAATAGATGTTTTGTTGTAAATCCACAGCTACGCTGGAGAGGTTGGGACTCAGATCAATTACTGGACCCAAAAACCACCCTCTTGCTTTGCAGGAAGGTTTCAGGAGCCCCGTGGAGCAGTGATCTGCACACCTGGAGGGGAAGGAGCCACGTAACTTACTTAGTCATGAGCCTGACAGCGTAGTAACCCATAGTAACTCTCATTCTTCTTTTTCCTGATGAAACTTGCTTAAAGTCTAGCACAAAGCATAGAAATACCTGAACACATCTTGATTTCTTGTTAGAGTATCATTTCAAGACATGCTGTAATAACTGAGCCACCAGAAATATTCAGTGCTTCTTTTTTAATTTAAAGAACCTGGTTTTCAGTTTCTGTAACCCCCCTTCCCCTCCCCAGGGTGGATTTTATCAGTGCTATTTAAAAGCTAAGAGAAAGAACCATCCAAAGAATATAAGTTTCAGGGAAGAGACTGAAATCCCTAGTTAGGTAAAAGAATAAATAAATTGTGGATTAGACTGCTTAAAGCTAAATATTTGGAGTGGGGCAGGAGGGCGGCTGGGGCTCGGGGCTGAGTCAGGGACGCACTGAGGTGTGCTGGGTTGCTTAAAATCGCATTATCGCCAGCATTGCATGTTTAATGTCAGAGTCCTGTGAGTGCACATTCCTGAATCCGAGCCCAAAAGATAAGAGACTGGTTTTAGAGAGTATCTATTTGCCATTTCAAATTTGCATGTTGGCATCTTCTTCGAAGAAGAGATTATGTCGTGGACTTGGTCCGACATGTTAAAGGCACAGTGCCCTTGTTGTTTGCCTTCCAGCAGCAGGCCAGCACTGCCAGAGATGAAAACTGCGATTGTAAGACAGCCTGTAGAAAAGGAGCTGATTGCAAAAGAGGAAAACAAAATTCAAATATTTATAAGTCATAATTGCATCTTAGATTTGGGTCTGGATCCAGAGGAGGCTGAGTCACCCTAGCCAGCTCACCCGGGGCTGGGCCAGCTCCATGCTCCCCCGGGGTGCTCCCCCCCTTGGCAGCGGCTCCTCACGCCTGCTCCGGGGCTGTGGGAGCTGGCGATGCCGGGATCAGGAGGGAAAAGGGAGTGTCCCTGTGCAGGCACAGCAGGGAGAAGATGTGGGGGACCCCACGCAATGACATGCCCCCCTCTTTGCCATGTGGTGTGACTGAAGTATTAACGTATCAGCGAGCATAGCACATGGGCAGCCCCACACCATGTGGTTAATTCCTTAATCCCACATCAGACATTAGGTTGAGGAATCCCTCCCTACAAATCCCCACACCCACCAGGTAGTGGAGAGGATGGCTGGGAATGAACACCACCAAAAAACCTCAGTGGAAACCGGGCTGCGGTTTGATGCTCCAGCAAGGAGCAAGCAGGGCTGCCACCCCCACCCCAGCACCAGCCACCCCACGGGTGTGCGGGGATCCCTGGGAGGGAAGGAGAGGCGGGAGAGAAAGTGTGGGCCCTGCCTGGCTGTAGGGACCTTATCAGCGGGCAGCTCCTCCCAGGGAAGGGCCCCTCTGCCATGTGCTGGCCAGGGTGATGGATCGGTGTGTGCGTGACTCCTTGTTCCTGGTGACTCATGGATTCGCTGGCCTTCAACAGTGTCATGGGAAATATTTTTTTAATATGTCAAAAGAACAAGGCACGGGGCGGGGTGGGGGGGGAGTGGGAAACAGAAAGAAAAACTGCCACATAGTTCTCTGAAAGTTGTTAACTTCCAAAATTGTTTCTGAAGCATCAGGTCTTGCTCAGACTAATGGGGTTTTCAGAAATCCCCGATGAGTGGCTGTAAGGGTTGGTCGGATGGGTGGGCAGGGGATGGCGGAGGTGGGGCTGGCTGTGGAAATACAGCCTGTGGGTCACTGGAGCCGGCCAACAGCTGAGTGCACCTCATAAACCAGCTAAATGGGGGTTTAAGGAGTGGACTGCTTCACCCTATCTCTTCCTGGAGGATACAGTGACAGGGAACACCTTAGTGGATGGCTAACGGGGGAGGTGGGAGGGCTGCCAGTGCCACTGAGCTGGTCGGGCAGCCCCGACGGGCTCAGGACAAGCGTTGGAGTGCCCGACTGAGCCCTGAGCCTCCCAGCACTGCTCTGTGCCAGGGAAAGCAAGGCATTTTCCATCACCTGCCTGTGCTGGAAGGGGAAGGTGCTGAAGAGCAAGAAGAGGGGGGGAACCCACACCTCATCCAGTCCTGCATGGAGTGGTGCTGCCCGCTGGGGACTGGGTGCCCCAGGAAAACACACAGCTCTGTCTGCCTTGTTTTGGAGGCTCGCACTGGCTGCAGGGTGCCCTAGGGGTATATATACCCCCTCGGTGTTTGTCACCCCCAGGTGAGTGAGGGAAACAGCAAAGATGGGGCAGATGCTCCTATGGGGCACAGCATGTGCTGCCTCCAAAGGGCCTCACAGCTACCCGGGGCTCCCAGAGAGACCCAGAACGTGGATTATATTTCTCTGGTTTTTATCCACTTCAGTTTTGCCTCCTCCTTACTTCGGAGACAGAGGAATGTGGATTGTAGCCCCTGGGATGGTGAGGTGTCCCTCCTGAGGAAGGAGGCGCACAGAGTCAAGTGCAGAATCTGACGCACCACCATTTCTCCCTGCTATTCCCCGTGAGCTGGAACTGCTTAATAAAGCAAACCCCAAACCAGCCGGGTTTTAACCTCCCGAAAATCCCTTCTCTCTTCTGTTCCCAGCTCTGGCTGCCAGGTAAACCCAACACCAGAGTCTCCTGGGGCTTGGCGGGGAGAACCCCACGGCGGCGCGGACCCCGCAGTCCCTTCAGCTCCTCAGTCGCGGGGCCGCGCACAGCGGACCGAGGCCACC
>NW_010189881.1:0-1692 GCF_000695765.1 Mesitornis unicolor | reverse complement strand
TGGTCCCGGTGCGGAGGCCTCCACGCCGGTCCCGGTCCGGGAGGCAGCCCCGGCCCCGCTCAGCTCTCCAGGAGCCGCGCCAAGTCCTCGCCGAGCCGCAGCAGCTCCGGCTCCGGCAGGAGATCCTCCCTTGAGGACGGACCCTTTTGGGACCCCAGCACGAGGGCTCTGTGAGCACCGTGGTGACGCAGGGGGCACCCGGGGTGAGGCTGCCCGGCCTCGTGGGTTGGAGCAGAGCACTGGGGTTGGGGTTGGGGTTGGGGTTGGGATGAGGACGGACGCGGGGCAGGGCGCAGCGCTCACAGTGCTCGGCCTTGATCATCTCCTGGAAGTCCTGCTTGGTTTTCCTCTTCATGATGGACTCGCAGGCGCCGATATCTGCACGGCCAAGAGAGGCGGGCGCTGGGGGGGCACAGGCTCCACGTGCAGCTTGTACCCCCCAATTTGCACGGACCAATGTCCTCTGCCCCCCTGCCCAGAGCACCCAAACCCCCGGGGGCCGGCAGGGCCCTTGGACCCCCCTGCCCCGTACCTTGGCGCCCCTGCCGATGCCGTAGGCCTTGCCGAAGGGCCCGTACAGGGAGTTCAGCAGCTGCAGGGCTCGGGCCACGGAGTTGATCCAGCGTCCCTCCTGCGGGACCACGAGGTGCAGGTGCGGGGCAGTGACCCCGGGGCCGCGCCGCCGCGCCGGGGGGCGTCAGAGCTCTTGTGTCCCAACCCAAAGAGGAGCGAGGGCTCTGCAGTGTCCGGCAGCGCGGCCCCACTGACCAAGAAGTAATCGCGGAAGAACTCGGGCAGCTCCATGCTGATGATGTCTTCGTCCAGGGGCAGCAGATAGAAGGACCACTCGTCACAGGTGACATCTGGGACAGGGAAAGGCGGCGATTACGCAGCAGGAACAGCCCCAGATGGTGACAGCCCCACAGGCCGGGTGTCGGGGCCTTTCCACGGGAACCCACCCTCCCGTCCCTGCCAGCACTGGGATCCCAGCACTGGGATTCAACTGGGATTCTGCAGCAGCAGCGCAGCCCCGCTCACCGCCAAAGACGCCCTCCTCCTCCAGCACCATCTCGCACGCGTACAACTGGAAGGGAAGCAGGGACGCTCGGCTCAGGGCCCAGCCCGGCTCGGGGCGCACAGGCAGGGATCTGGGGGGCTCATTGCCAGGCATCGCGACGTTGTGCGTTAATTAAACGTTTCTGGGTTAGAAATGAAGGATTTCTGGTGTCTGCAGATGGGGCGGAGGCTGGGCACACCCAGAGCGATGGGGACGTGGCGGCAGAGCGCGGCCAGGCCGACCTTTTGGGGGCTGAAGATGATCTTGTACTTCCTGCTCCTCCCCGACATCTTGTCAGCATTGACGATATCTGCAAACAGAGACCGTGCAGAGGCTGCCCGCCCCCCGACTGCGCCGCTCCTCCTGTCCCAGGACACCCAGGGTCCCGCATCTCACAGGACCCGAAATATCCCAGGCACAGACAAACCCCGGGCCGTGGCCTCACTGAAAGCCGCTCCTGAGCCCTGGCAGCCCAGAGCATCGCCCCCACTCACCGGCGATGTACCGCATCGTCCTGACCCGCGGGCGCACCAGGAAGCAGAACCTGACGGCACGGAGCAGCAGATGGGGCTGAGAGGCCCCTTCCCCTCGGCAGCTCAGCCCCAGGTCCTGAGCTGCCCCCCTGCCTGTCCCCC
>NW_010189880.1:0-1435 GCF_000695765.1 Mesitornis unicolor | reverse complement strand
TCATTCATCCACCTCGTTATATCCTCGTAAGGAAGGATATAAGACAGAAATTCACATAGATCTATAGTTTATACTTTAAATCAAGGATCTTATACAATAGCTGAGTTTTCCAGTTGAAGGAGAAGCTTCTTATGAATCTCCTGAGGCCCCTAAAAGAATTTTTGCATGCAATTTTTCCTGCAACATCAGATGTAACGCGTGTTTCAGTGTTGTGCATCTCTCCATATATGAAGAAATATTGGATAAAATTCTGATACCATTGAAGCTGATGGGAAGTATACCACTGGTTTCAGCAGGTAAAGGTTTTCATTTCTTTAGTGTGTATTGAAGACAAAGAAGCCAGTGAACCAAGTTGTTTGACTTTTCATCTTTGTAACAACAAGCAGTACATTAACATGCCTTGTTTTACAAGTTTCTTACTCTCTCTCAAAATAGATCTCCAGAGCTTGAGCTGTCCCCTCTTAGGAGTACAAGATCAGCTTAAAGAACACAAACTTCATGGCTGCAGCACTGGTAATACAAAAAGTAGCTAGGAGTTGGGTCCTAAGAACACCTTTTAACTGCAGTGTCCACAGCAGTCAACCTCTGTGCTCAGGGGAACAAGTATTTAGTTATTTCACATGCTACACTGCAAAGAGCCCAAATCCCAACTTTAATTGATAGCCATTAGCTGGCATATCTTCCCCTCCATCTAAAGTTGGGTTTATATCTTTCAGCAAATGTTCTTTCATGATCTTTCTGCTGAAAGTGCACTACAAATCTCATGTGTATCCCCAGCTTTCCTCTGCAGCAAAGCAGACAGGATCTGACTGCAAACAATGCCTTGTCACTTATTGTCTCTCAGCTTCCTTAGAAATATACTGAAGGGCACTGCAGAAAGTGGGGAGTTTGCTGTCCTCATAACTTGCCAGTGTTCTTGCTGGAGGCATAGTCAGGTCTGCAGTATATTTAGGCCACCCATCTGAGGACAGCTACTTTCAAAAAAAAAAAAATAAAAAATAAAACCTATGTAAGGAGGAATAGGAGGTAAAAATAAAAATACACTCAAAAGCACTCTTCAAATAATTCTAAGACTAAGAAAATGGATGGAATATAATAGCCATGAAAATGTTCCCTCTTCCCAATGAAATGTCACGGATTAGGTTTTAATAAATGCTGATATTTACCAGGCAAAAAATTCTGGCTAACATTATAAAATTCTTGCTACATGAATGGCCCTACTTGATAAGGTGTGGCTGCAGATTTACTGCGTTTGAAAACTGAAAGCCTGCTCTGAAACTGTTTGGCATGCATAGACAGCCTTCCAAAATATGTCCATTTTTTGTAGACGAGAAGGAAAGACACTCTATATTTCAACTAACAGGTTTTTATTTAAGCTATTAAACTTTAGGATCTATTTGTTTAATATGTATAACAATAATAATTATTAATTATG
>NW_010189879.1:0-49287 GCF_000695765.1 Mesitornis unicolor | reverse complement strand
CCTAACGTTCTGTGATTCTGTGTGATTTTGTAACAATTCTAATTACTATCTCCTATCAAAAGACCAAAACAAAAGAACTCATGTAAGATCAATTTTTAATGACAGATCCTTTTAATGATTGCTATCCACAGCACAGAGATTTTATTTGTTAAGCTGATACAGAAAATTAAGTCTACTTTTCCTTTAAAATCCTCTCCTGCAAACAAATCAAATGACACTGAATATCAGATAGAAGAATACTAAAGATGGCCCAAGAAACTAGGATTCTTTAAAATAACATCTATTTGATAGACATTAAAAGTATCATTAAATCTCTCTCCTTTTGCTACGTGGCATAAGCAGCCTAATAAATTTCATTTTAGTCTATGTGGGGTTTTTTTGTCTGTACATTAAATGAAACTGAAGAAATGCAGGGCAGACAACTCTTCATTCAGAGAACTAATACCTCACTAAGCCATAACCTTGTCTCAAATCTGCAAACATTTTTCACTTTTCTTACACATCTGGGAGGCATTAAACAATTTTTCCTATGAATAGGACTTCTTTCACTATCCAAGTAGGAAGTACTTTCCTTGTATAGCATCTAAATAGCAAGCCACTTAAAGGAAAGTATAAGCTGAGGAGATTTCTTCTGACTGCAGGAATCCTGGACATGGATAGAAATTCTGCTTTCTTTCTCAAGTACTGTATGGTTGAGTGTTTTGATCTTTTACCATAAATTTTCTCTTCATCACAGGATGCTAGAAAGTGCTATGTGGTCTGTGATATACAAGGTCATATATAGTAGATGTTCTGTAGACCTTGTAGAGGACACTTACCTACAATTCATAGGATTTGAACTGGATTATTTCCAGGTCTTTTTCCATTCTATGACCCTACTAGGTGACCTCCAGATGATAGCATGTAAGATCAGCTCTAAAGTTTATACATTTCATTTCTGATACCCAGAAAATAGCTTTGTCCAAGTATTCAGTCCTACTGTTGCACCTGTACCATGCTTCTGAAGAAAACTCTAAATTCAAAAGGCTGAAGCTTTGATGAAATGCTTGAACTAGAGCTGGATCTGAGGAGAGGATCTGGCACTGATACTGAGGAATGTGGAATCCTGTGTCTGAAGAAAGATGAGGAGATAGCTGGCTGATTAAAAAGCCTTTTTAAAATCAGACACAGAACCATGCTGCTCTACCTTTCATTGCTGAAGTCTGAACATGCACTTGGTTAAATAAAACACAACATTCCCATTTATTCCAGTGATTTTGGACTAAGCTCCTGAGAGGACACTTGTCATACTCTTTAAGTAAAGGGCAAACCTTCCCAGCAGCACGTATTTCTACTTAGAGTTTTCAGAAGACATTATGTATTATAGAAATTACAACTTAAATTTGTTTCTAGTTTGCCATCTACTAATATAGTTTAGTTACAGAAATGACAATTGAACCATATATAGCACAGAGTGGGTGAAAAGGAAGTACCACACCAAGAACACAAAGGCTACCTGATACAGGATATCCTTTTCACTGTCAAGGCACTTCTCATGAAATACTGACTGGTACCTTAAGGAAATTAGTGTGATTAATAGTCATGGGGAGCAGAGGGAAAGAAAGATGTTAAACTTGTCTTTCTTGCTTTAAAGGTTAGCTCTAATTTTTCATTTAATCTCCTTAATGAGATACCTGTTGTTACCCTAGACATACTTGCCTGCTTCAACAGGTGACAGATTGTACCCCAAGCTTTAAATATTAGAACATAATAGCTAGTGATAATTTTTTTAAAAGGATCATAAAGAAAAAACCCATCTAAAAGTGTTCAGAGAATTCAAAATGTTCAGAAGTATGACCCATTCCTGAGTTTTAAATGTTAATATTATACAGCTGATTTTCAAAATAAAAGCAACATAAACCATTACATGCATATTAAATACCTTTACCAGTAAATATATGAGAATGTTAAGAAGTCAGTCTATTTACAGTTTATGGACTGTGTTTCTTATTCAGTGCTAGTACATAATGCTAGTACCAAGTGTCAGGTTGCAGATATCACTTTGAACCTAGACCTTGCATGTCTTTTCTGCTGACTTTCAGCTCAGCATTGAGCTAAATCCCACAGGTGGTGTTATGAGAAATTCTTGCTTTTATCACAGAGCAGACAACAAGAGTCATTAAACTTTGATGACTTAAATGGGACAATGTTCAACAAAGAGATGTATGCAACCCAGAATATTTTTCTTTTAAGTTTGTGTGTGAAAGATATCTTTACTTGGTAACAGATTACCCCGTAAAGACTTTGGTAATTTATCTGAGAATTACCTGAAAATGTCAGTTGACAATTTGAACAGAAAGGTTTGCTGAGACTTCTCTCTCCAGTAGGGATAGAAAATAATAAACCATAATAAACCTCATAGTACCTGTCCACCAGTTATTCATAGGAGGGGTCTCGATGAAGACCACAGAAGGTTTCTCTGGCCATCAACTTTACGTTCATTCACATCTGATGCATCAGTGACATGAGGGCAGGCACCTAAGGTCTCTTTCCATTATGTACATGAGAATGTCTCCTGGGTTAGTCAGTTCACACACAGTCTTGTAGCCCAAAAGGAGAAAGGCAACTGCAGAAACATAAGGATATTTCATGGCCCTAAGGAAATATTGTATTCCAGAAGAAGTGCAAAGAAGGATCTCAGGCTCTATTATAAGCTTTGTCCCCAAACCTAAGGATGCTCAGCAGTCATGATAAAGCTGAGACAGAGAAGTATGTGCAGGTATTTATTGTTTCCCGTGATCTGGTCTTCCATTAGCAGAGCATGAGATGTCTATATGTGTCTCTGAGGACTGCCTGTAAACGCTGCCTGTACTGTTAAGGCAGTTTTTATGAGAAAAGGTGTTTAAATGACAGTAGAGGCTGAGCGGGAGCAATGATGCCAAACAATGTTGCATCCTGCTTGTGAAGAGCAGTAACAGACAGAGAGGCAGACTTGTGCCCTGAAAGGATGCTAGACATTATATCTACACTGCTAAATGCTCCCACCCCAGGGAGTGGTCGCTGCCTATAGCCCAAAAGGTAGAGAGTAGTGGCCCACACTGCTGAGCAGGCTGGCTATATTCACAGTGCATAGGAATCAGTGCTGGATCTTTTCTGAGACTTATGTACACAAGGTATAATGCTATTTTTTTCTTTCTGAATTTTCTCACAAAAATGAATAATGTGAGGGCTTTGCTGCAACTCACAGAAGTCATCTTTTTACCACATGAAAGTGTGGCCATGTATTGCATGCCCAGGATTGTGTAGTTAGGGCACGTCTGAGAAGGGAGGAAACAAACCTGCTTTACTTTTGTCTACCACACCTTTAAAACCATTTTCTGGATATGTTTGGAGGTTAGCTGCTTGATGCATTTTGAGGTTCAGCATGAATTACCATTCATGCAATCTGGAGCGGCAGGGGACCTGCACACCGGAGGGAATTTGGAACTGAAACTGATTAACACCAGAGATGTACTCACAGCGGGCAGTAAGGAAACATATTCAAGCTAAGAGAAGTTTAGGAGTACATATTCCCCTGTGTATCTGGGGAAAATGTACCTGAGATAGGTAATAGCTAATTATACTTTCAACATGTACCCTTTTCTTTTGAATTCAGTCTTACTTAATACTAAGTGATTTCTTTTCCATGATGATATGAGGCAAAGTTTAATCCCACCAGAGCAGGTACAAAGCTTTAGAGGGGAACTGGAATTCAAGGAAATAGTGATTATTATAACTTCTAATGTTTTATACCAATGTACAAGAGCTTTCTGGCTTTTTTTTCCTTTTTATTCCTTTTTTTATTTTTAACTTCTAAGGTTTCATGACATAGTAACTATATTTTCTCTCCCTGCCTTGCTGTCATATATTCAGACCTTCTCTCTCCATCCATCCATTAAGCATTTAGGTAGAAGATGAACTTCACAATTAAAAAAATATTTTGCTTTTTTTTAATGAAGTTCAGTCTCTACATATTAATGTTAAATAGAGATACTCTCTTCTTACTGGCAGTGCGCTGAGCAATACAAAATTCGTGTTTGTCAGTAGAGATCCCTGCTACTTCAATGCTTATAACTAAAATGAGATAGCAATAATAAAACCCTCTTATTTTTTAAGGATGACACACTCCTTTGCCACTGTAGCCTCTGTTGGCACCATATGATCACATCTAAATAAGAGTGACTTGAGGGAGTGTGGAAGAGCAAATGATTCACAGTGAATTATTTAATAACATTTAGCCTCTTTTCTGTGTGTCAAGTGCCCACAAGTAGCTTAATACTTTCTCAACTATATTCATTAGCTGTGACTATTCACACATATTTTCTCTCAGTACCCTCAGTATATTCTCTCAGATTTTAAATTGTTCATTTGAATTGTTTATTCAAACGCAATATTATTTTTCTTGACAAATTTTCTTTGATTAATGGATAAATGCAAATGAAGTGAGGTATCTGGTGGAAATATCTTAGATTAAAAATTCATAATTTACTCTCTCAAATACCTGCTATGTGAGCAGTAAACATATTTCCAGTAGCAAGTTCTCACTAGAATGCCCACAAAAATTGTGAGTACAACTAGAAGACATTCAGTAGCTATATTCTCTTTGTTAAGGTAGTCTCCTAGAATGGCATACCAACCCAACAAAAAAGATTAACTCAGTTGTCCCCCACACCCCCACAGAAACACTCCAAAGCTAAATCATTACGATATTAAAATAAACAGGTCTGATATTAATTTCTGTCTTAAACTAGTTTAGTCTGGGTAGTCTTTAGGGTTTGGGGATAAGTTCTGATGTTTCTTTATTTTTCTCTTTCTTTCTCTAAAGCATTCAGATATACACTGAGCAACATAATCTATTAGAAGCTATCTATAGCAGCATAGAGGTCAGCCTCACCCCTTTGCCAGAACTCCTTGAAGCAGTAGTTTTAGAAGAGTAATCTGGCCTTTTTTTAACTAGCAAAGGTGATAGTCCTTTGGCAGCTCTAGTAAGCTCTCCACCTTCTCATTTCAAAGTGCTTTAGTATATTTTGCATATTCTTCTTCTAAAAGCTAGTTCAGTAGGAATGATCAAAACAGATATTAAAGCCGTTTATCTGCTCTGTACTCCTTGATATATTTCATGATGGTAATGAGGCTTTCCATTGAGATGATGACTATTGAGATGTTACAGTGTTTACTAGTGCCTACTGCTTTTAAATCCTGCTACTCTTTTGGAGCATGCTGAACCCGCTGATCATTCATTTGTATTGTGCATGGACTCATTCAAGCATATACAAGGTTGAATTGCTCCAGCTGTTAGTACTGTGCTTCACCACAGAGGAGAAACAGCTCATGCATGACCCCCCTTTTTGTAACTCTGAAGCCTGTGGTATTATTTTTCTTTATTATTGTCTGTAAAGAGGACCCAATCTTTATTTTACCCAAAATGCCACATTCATGGTAAAGCTAGATATGGATTTCTACAACTGATGGACACAAGGTTAGTAAAAGGGTGAGAGGTTGAGACAGGTCATTCATTGAAAACCATTCTACAGACAGAAGGCAGACACTGCTGCTGCCACCTGATACAATGACAAAGGCTTTAACTGTTGCTCAATTTCCTTTTTGTAACTATATTCACAACCTTTACTTTGATGAGATCTGCTTCCCCATTCCTTTAATGCCTTTATTTTATCCTTATCACTTCTTTTCTTGAGAGATCCGCAGGCAGGTTATCACTGCAGCAGAATTCTCAGCATCTTTTTGTTCTTATCATACCTATACTCTCCAAAATTGGAAATGCCTGGTTTTAGATCAGCGGAATAAGTCTGGTGATGATAACCAAAATCAGCCAAAGGTGCAAATCCCCAGACAAGTCTGTAGGGATGGGGAACATCCAAGATCAAGCTGCGAAGCCATCATGAAGCCAGGGTCAGCATCAAGTCAGGACACAGCAAGCAGGGTCAGATACAGCCCACAGATTTATGGACAGGTCCACAGTGGTGAAATAGGACTGAAATCAAGCCAGAAAGTTGGGTCTGCAATATGCTGTATCTACCCTTGTTTCACTAAACCTTTTGTTCATTTGAGATTTACTCAAATTACAATCATCAGCTCCTATACTAATCAAGTGGGAAATCCAAACAAATAGTTTGACCTGGTAGAGCATTTTTTTAAAATCATATATCTAGCCATATCCTTTGGTAGCTATATACAATAAGAAAGAAAAGTGTGAATTTTCTCTAGAACACATCTTTTTCATAACATAATCTTATTCACAGGGCAAACACTGCAGGTCTGCTTCCCTGCTAGCAGCACGGTATTGCTTTTGTTTTGGTTCTGTGTTTTGCCTGATTAATAGCCATATTCTGTACTTTTTGCCCCTAAGTATCTTCAGTATTATCCTGTTGAATTCTGAAGCAAGGTCCTTTCTTCCACTGTCTCTGTAGCAAGGGGATATTACTCTGCTTCTCATGCTGTCCCCAAAATCATTCTCTATTGTAGTTACTGTGTTTTATAAACAACAGGTGCTCCGTGCCCCTTGTCCATCTTAAACAATTGCTGTCAAGACATAGCATCAGAACAGGCCACCTTGGCAACAAACAAACATAAAATCCCCCATTCCAAAGTCTGGACTATAGGTCATGCTTTTCAATGCTAACTGCTCTGGCTGGAGATGTGAACACAATTCCAATTCCTTTGCCTTTTCTCTGGGTTTGAAGAAACACAGTTCACAGAATGCTTGTAATTCTGGCAAAAGAATTTGTTTAATGAATTATGCTTCAACTAAACACAGTCCTAGATGTAGTCAGTGGGTGATTCATGCCCATACCAATGCAAAAGAACAGTAGAATGCAATGTAAACCCCCTTACCATTGAGCTAACTTTCCTCCTTTCAGTCATCCCAGAATTGCTTTGGTCATGATCTCAAAAAAAGGAAAAAATTCTCCAGCATCAGAGTAACAGTTTTCTGTCTTTCACCAGAGAAATTCAAGAGGCTTCATTTGGTAATTATAGGTCAAGCTTTTAAAAGGCATGTGAAGATACATCAAATTCTTTTACATCTAGTCTTACTGACTTGTCCTTAGGTTCTTCTGGTACTGTGGAAATCAGTACTGTTTTAATTATTATTTTTTCCCCAGGCTTTATGTTCAATGCTTTCTTTTCTCACTGAAAATTTTAAAATACAATTCTATATTTTTCTCCTAAAATCTATGTTTCTGTTATGTACTTGTCCACATATCATTTACAGACACTTGCAAATTCAGGAAAGATAGCTAAGGGAATAAAGTTTTATTGTTGGAGAGTTTAATTATTCGCATTTTCATTGTGAAAGTGTGCAAGGGATTGAAAATCATAAAAACCCTTTTATTCCTTCAGTTAAATCTATTATAGCTGAATCAAAAATTAGTTCAAAGAGTCCTATGGCCTGTGTTAAGTCTAGCACGATGATTAATATGATCTTTTCTGGCCTTAGAAAGTATGAACCTATGAAATGAATTATCTGTGATATGTTGGAAATTTATGCCAGTTTAAGACTTGTGCCAACAAACTGAATTTATTTTACATATAAGCATTTCTTTGTAGGGATACACAGTTGTGAATTTCCTTTAAAGTGGACAGGAGAAAGCTGATTTGCATGAGTTTGCATGCCAAGAACCATGAAGGTAATACAGCTTACTTTAACATACACCTTTTTCTTGCCTCCTGGCATAATGATTGCACCAATTTACAGTCCTTTATACATCAGCAGAATGAAAGCAAGTAAAAAAGATTCCAAGTGAATTTAATGGGAAGGCTCTAATTTAGACGACTTTACAAATAATTTTTGGACTTTCCCACAGAAATTAATGGTGTGGAATGTCCATTAATTCACCTATTCCATCCCCTACATTACAATAAATCTACCCTTGCATTACATGGGTCTATCTTAGATGACAAAGTAAAGAGAAGCTATCTTAGAAAGCACCTACTTGGCCAATGATTTGAGAAAAAATTCTGACCATGTAGGAGGGGAAATATATAACAGATTAATTTAGACTTATGACTCAAAAGTAATTTGTCATTCAGGAAAAAAAATATACATAGCAATAGAAACTCTTCTAATGTGTCTAATTTTGCTATACTTTTCATAACAGAAATTGCACTCAAATTTCAGCCATTTCCACCTATTTCTAATTTTCTAGCAAACAAGTGCCACAGTGATTTCACTTACAGACTATTACTACAATCTTTTAAATTTTACCTTGTTTTAGAACATGTTATTCTATAAATCCTCTGAAATGTGGACACCAGGAAGAGACTGCACTGCGCTACCTGCTCCACCACTGTGGAATGTAGAGTGCAGTCCCAACACTAATTCAGTATTGTCCTGCTTGTATATGCAATATCCACATCAGTTCTTTCCATTCAAGCATCTTAATGGGAGTTTACATCACATACTGATGAACCCTCTGATAACTGAATTTATTTTCCCCCAATCATGAAGCCCTGGAATACAATTTACTATCTTCCAACTTATTCAGCGCATGACCACACATTTGGACATTGCAAACCACAGTTTGTTTCCTTGTTTCTAGTTTAGAACTATCCATATGACTTTGTAGCAACATATATTTTTTTCCAATATTTAATATTTTCCCATCTTTATCAGTCATGCTTTATTCCATACTATACAAGTATTACAAAACAGATGAGTGCAAAAATCTAAGACCATATCTACACGTAAGGCAGCCAAGGGTAGGTCTCTGTTCCCCAAGCTGTTTTATGGAGTGACAGATGCCAAGACTGCTTAAATCTAGCCCCTTGTACAGCAGGTTGGCTACAGTCACAGTCTGTGGTATCCCTCTGACCCCAAGGCATAGCCATTAAAACTTACAGAAACAGATTGGGTCAAGTATCAGAAATAATGTGGAGACTCTTTTGCAGGTAGTGAGAATGTTGATTTCATACAGTGAAACATTTTGTAGTATGTGCTGAATGCCCTGAGTGTAACCTGAGGACAAACACAAATATTTTAGAGTGTAAATCCAGCTCATACTCTTGAAGAAATGAGGATGGCACCAGGACAAAGTTCAGTGCTGTACATACAGCCTTTTTTATAATGTACCCTTGAAGAAAGCCATTTCTATCACCATACCCAGACAGTATTTCAAGTGGTCTAAAACAGAATCAGTGGTTGATGAGTACTAGTATCACTCTGTCTTGATAATTAATCAATGGTGTATTACTTTCTGATTCTTAACAGGTTTTTTTATACATCTAATGCATAACATCTTACATGTTGTGGTTTAACCCCACCTAAGTCGCACACAACTGCTCTTTCACACCTGCCCAGTGGGATGGAGAAGAGAATTGGAAGGGAAAAAGCAAGAAAAAACATAGATCCAGATAAAGATGGTTCAGTAAGTGAAGCAAAGTTAAACACGTGAGCAAGGCAAAACAAGGTATTCATTCAGTACTTCCCATTAGCAGGCAGGTGTTCAACCATGTCCAGGAAAGCAGGACTCCATCATTTGTAATGATTACCTGGGAAGACAAATGCTACAACTCTGAATGTCCCTCCCAATTCTTCCTTCTGTCTTAAGCTTTTATTGCTGAGCACAACATGATACGGTATGGGATAACCCTATGGACATCTGGGGTCAGCTGTCCCAGCTGTGTCCTCTTGCAACTTCTTGTGCACCCTCAGTTTACCCACTGGTGGGGTGAGAAGCAGGAAAGGCCTTGACCCTTTCAATAACTGCTCAGCAGTAACTAAAATATCCCTGTGTTATCAGCACTGTTTTGGTCACAAATCCAAAGCACAGCACCCTATGGGCTGCTATTAAGAAAATTAACTCCATCACAGACAAAACCAGTACAATGACCCTTTCTAGTCTCTTAACTAAAAGATTTCATGTGCTAACAAGAAAAATACTTCACAAAAAAACCTCAACAAATTATGTAACAGTCTTACCTTTATCAGCTGAACATCTAGCATCATCAAACACAGGTAACAGGCTAACTTGGCAGACTCTATTAACTCTAAATTTATGTTGATTTGTGTTAATGACATCACTCTGTTTAAGTTGGGTTGTGATTTTGGTTTGGTTTCTTTGTGGTTTTTCATGGGAGTTTTTTGGGGAGTTGTGTTGATTTTTGTTGTTGTTTTTGCTTTTGTTGTTTTTCTGGATTTTTTTTTTTAATATCTTCATCACATATTAACAGGTCAGCACATCTATAGTTTTGTATGTCATCAAGGTTTTCAAACATTGGCACCATGTCTGCTAGTGCTCTTTGAAGTACTACCATGAATAATTAAAACTAAGCTACAATACTCAAATATAAAATCACAGTTTATTTATGATGTCTTATTTTTGCCAATGTTTTATTTTGTGTCTTTGTTTACTTCAGGCAAAAATTCACCTTATTTATTCATTTATCTCTTAGCAGAATTCTTGTTTACTTTTGTGTCTGTGCACAAAGGAAAACCATAAATAACGTGCTGGTGCTCTTATTCATAATTTCATTGATGTCTTTGTCATATGCTCAGGTTAAACCACTCACCAGATTTGCACACAAATTTCCTTTAGTTTTGGGCTGTCAGTGACAACCAGTGATTTCTCTGTCTCCCGCTGAAACAAGAGGCGTGGTCCAATTCACAAAATAAACACGGCATTTACTTAGTAATTCCTGAAACCTGCAGAGACTTAAGACACGGATGGTTTTGATCTTTTCTTCTTTCCTTTAATTGCACATAGCAGCTTTTGTTTTTGTATAAGATCAAACTCAAAAGTTCTGCTGAGCACTCATGCCTCATGGTGTGTAGAGTAGTGTGTCAGTGTTCTCTCTGGACTCAACATTGCAGAGTTGCTTGAGAAGGGCAATGCCCTAGTCAACAGCTGCACTCAGCTTGGTAGTCTCCTCTGCCCTTCCAAACATACTAGTAATTATTCGGCACTGTACTTTATTAATATATTGTGAAAAAGAAGCAAAATCTACAATATTTACAGGACCTCGTTCAAGAAAAATATTTGTATTGGCCATGTAAGTAGCTAGGCATCTTCTTTTCAAAAAATACCTATTAAAATCAAGATTATCTTTGCATATATTTTTGATTGTAGTGAAATCATCAACTGTATCCATATGTTACTTCTCATTTTAGTCTACAGCTACTGCTTATTAGCAAGAAGATGTAAAAAAAATTGACAATGTCTTTCAATGCTAAAAATTTACTGGAAGCTTTTGAAACTATCAGGTTCTTTGTGGCAAATGAACTGTACAGCTTAGAGAAAAGCAAACAAAGCTAAACATGTACTTGATATTGATTCAGTCTACACAACAGATGGCAACATGGATGCAAATAAAGTGCTTGTCCTTTTATTATTATTAGTTAATATTTACATCACTGAAATGCCCAGAGGCCTCAGTCAGGAGCAGAGGCCCGTTATGCTAGACACTACACAAATACACACTGGAACATTTTATTCCAGTATCATCTTTCTCTTGCTGCACACTAAACTCATTGATGACTCATTTGTATTGCCCAGAGAGTTGTTCAAGCATACAGAGGGTTGATTTCCTCCAGCTGCTCTGAAAAGTTTATAGCTAAGCAGCAAAGGAAGGAAGAAAGAAAGGGAAGAAAGTAAGCTGCTGAAATGTAAAATTTCCCTTTGAAAGTTTTGCCTTGCATTTCTTATAGCACAGATATGTTGGAATACTCCTTCACTTGCTTGTTCCCTTCTTAGTTTCCCATTGCCCCACTGTTCTCATTTTCTGAATCCTGTTTCCCTCCCTTTGCTGCATTGTCTTTGCTTTTTCTCCACCACTTTCATGGAATATGATTTTACCAGAACATGGCCCCTTATCCTCCAAGCCAGGTAAGACACTGGGAGGCATATGGGACTTACAAAGCATGGTAAGACACTAGGAGGTATATGGGAGTCACAAAGCATACAATATGCATTGGGCAACAAAGACATCTGTAATTATCAACTAAACTAGTGCATTCAGTTTTAAAATTCAGTTTTAAAATTCAAAATGTTTCACTATTTTCATCCACAGTGTGATGTATTATTACAACAATTAATGTATTGCAGTATTGTATATGATCAGTTCTACAATACAACTGATTATTACATATAATCAGTTCTCCACAGAAAAGCCTCTTTGGCAGTAAGTTTTAGTCTGTGGCCCATTTCTACCACTTAACAAAAGCAACCCCTACATAAATTCATCCTTGCCCTTAGCAGGAGTGCTGTTCTGTATCTCACAATTAAGCCCTAGTGGAGTTTGAAACTAGATTTCAATCAACTGCTTTCTGATCCTGCAGATGGGTCTCAAATACATTAGTATACAAAATTTTTCTCTCCTCTTTTCCTGCTTTTTCACCTCTCAGAAGGAAAAATTAAAAGACTTTTTTTTAGAAGTCTACTAAGTGTTTTGATGTTAAGGATTGAAATAGGAACTGACTCATTTAAAACGTGGTAGAAATCTACCCACCTAAAAAGAAGAATAGCTTTTATGATTTTAAAATTCAAGAGATGGAAAAATCAGGCTTTGTATGGAAATCTTGTTGTAGCATAAACTAAAAAGTACTTTAGCATTAGGTTTACAAAAGGGAAATCTTAAATGTAAAAGAAAGAAAGAATTCATCTGAAAGATAAAAGCATTTATAAATTCAACTAGTATTAAAGACATATTATTAGTATCATTTTGATGTCTTATAAGAAATGATGCAAATGTGGAAAAAAACTGAAGAGAAGTACAGCTTAGACTTAGTATGAGGAAACTGTACTTCCCAAAGTAATGAAGCAAAAAAGCAACAAAATCCATATTTGCAGTCAGTCATCATTAGGATTCAGAGTTAAGACTCATGCTACTACGTTATAGCTCTTCAAAAATGTCACAGATAGTGAATTGTGCATACAGTGTCACACAGTATTTATCTGATTAAATGTTAGTTTATGTTTTATTGTTAGTTGTAACTCCTGGGGCTAAAAGAAATATACCTGCACAGATTGCTTACCAGTACAGCTTATTCTAAACTTACACTCCAAGATTCACCAAAACCAGTTGACAAGTATATTCACACTGAGTTTCTTTGGGAACTATTGGCTAACGTGATTGTGGTGACCTGACTCTGCACCAAAAATGTCTTAGAACATGTGCTGTCAACTGCACATGTTCTCTGTAAATCCCTAACACTAAAGCATTTTGGTAACACAAGATGAGTGTTATAGTAATTGCAACTCTACAGTCAGGAGCCTATAATCTACTTCAGAGTAGTAATCAGAACCCTGTTCAGCTGGCATTTTTGCCAGCGGCACACACATAATCAGAAGCTCTTGCTTCTCAGCTCATACCAACTGTGGTAATGCCATAACCCTTCACTGACAGCCTTGAAGACTTTCCTTCATAAGCAGTCCATTGCACAAGGTAAAAACCAAGAATGACAACAATATTGTGTAAGGTCAAAAATTCAGATACTAGCAGTAAATCATAGGCTTTAAATGTCAATAAAGCTAGAAATAATGAATGCCACTGATAGCATCTTTCAAGATGAAAAAGTTGTTTTTAATGTTTTTAAATAGTAGCTTTAGAAAGTTGTGTGCCTTTAGAAAGTCACATAAGCTTGTTCTAGTGATGCAGATAGTAGATGCCTCTCCATCAAGGAGGTCAAATTCTATTCTGGTTTATGTCAAGGACTCAGAACAGTATTCCAGATTGACATTGAGGACAAGAAAGGAAGAATCTGACCCCTAAAGGGCGGTATTAAAGACAGGGCATTGTGTTTCTCATCAAATACACTTGGTTTCAATTTGTCTGTAGTTTAGCATATATTCTTATCATAGTTCCACATTTTAGACTTAAAAATATCAGTCTTTTGAACTCCACTGTGTCTTACTTAAGATTTATTACAAACCATGTGTAATTAATGAGTTTTTTTCAATATGGAAGAAGAGACCCAGATAAATTTTTGATGCATCTATTTTGTATTGGGCTTGATCTCTATCATTATTCTGTTTTTTTATTAACATAATTCAATCGTATGCTGCTGAGTCACTCTTGTTTTAGCCTAGCATATATGAAAAAAGAAAGTTTCAAACTGTATGAAAAAGCAAATGTAAGGAAGACTTATGTTGTTAGTATGGGTTAGAGGAATTTTCTTAACTATTTTGACATTCTTTTTTGCCAAAAAAAAGTTTAATATGTTTTGCTGCTGAAAGGACAGGGAGACAGGCTATAGATTGTTTTCTGCTGCCATACTTTATGAGCCACATAACTTGCCATGTGTCACATTTGTCAACTAATGCTTATTAATAAAGTTAATCTTGAGCTATTAGCTACTTCATCTGAAAATTTCTTAGCACCCTCACACGATATAACCTTTTAATAAATGTGAGTCATTCACTTAAACTAAGGAAATGTTTATGGCAGTATAAAACATTAATTAGTTATCAGTCTAAGAAAATTCCAGGAATGATTGTTCAAACTTCTTCAATTTTAACAGATGACAAAAAGATTAAGTCAAATAATTAACCTTTATATGACAAAAAAATGTCATAGAGGAGAACAAGTCTTTAGTGTATCTGTTAAACACAGAGAAAAAGCATGCAAAAGTAAGCGAAAATCTAATCAGCAGAAAGAGACAGTTATTTCTACACGGAATAATATTTTACATTGGATGTCATTCAGGGTACTTGTAGCCTTCAGTCTATGATTCACATTGCTTGGACAACATGTGCCAGTGTCAGTGCCACAGCAAATTAATTCCTTAGATTATAGGCTGAAATAAAACAAATTTTAAATTATTGTCATAGTTTACTAGCCCATATTAACTAATATGATGTAGTGACTCTGCATTGCCTTTCATTTTGGGGACTGACTTGTCCTTGGTTAAATAATGCCCTTGTAAAATTGCAAGGCAAAAATAAACTGTTTTCCTCTTAACTAAACAGAGTTAGCCCTGTGATGTGAAATTACTGAAAAGATGTGATTTGGGGAAATTACAGTTCCTTGCTTATTATGTATTGTATGTGCCCTACAGCCTTCCCTAACCAGTAGATCCCAATTTCATTTAAATTGTAATGATTTCCTTTAAGGACAATTACGTTGCTTAAGAGCGATGCATGCATAATAATGTTGCTTTGGCATGGTTCAGTACAGGAGAGTAATAACTGTTTATTAATATGATAATTAACTGTTAATGCTTAGCAACCTAATTATATCTGTTAAATAACTTACATTTTTGAGCCAAATTCTAGCAAAAAGATTTCTATTAAAAATAATAAAAGCTATGAATATCATAGAAAAGGCACAGTTTCAGTTTAAAGTGCTGGATTTTTACTTCACTTACATAAAACAGATTCTGGATTTCTGCATATTATGAACAAAAGTGGCTGTATGGCCTTCCTTGTTCTAACAGGAAAAGGCTCAGTTTTAGAATTTGAGGCTTATTTCAAGGTATGTATGAATGATCTATGAATACCATAAAATATTAAGAAACTAATAAAACTCTGTGTACTCTATAGGGTTATGTCCTGGTTATTTGGTCTCACAACATGAACTGCCTTGACATGGATAAATACAGCCCTGTCAACGTCTTGGCTAGGAGCAATAAAACTTCAATGCCATACCTCAGAAAGGTGGACTAATTTGCAGTAGTCTGAAAAACAAAAATAAGAATTGGTATACCAAATACCTAAATGGTATAACCTATGACAGAAATGCATTTGTTCAGCCTAAAGAAGAATAAACTGAGGAGGAACATGACAGTCTTCAAGTCAGAAGTTAAGGAGAGTTAAGCAAGAATTGAACTGGGAAGAGTTACTGAACTGAACGTGAAGAATCATCTTTAACCAAAGAAATAAATGTTGAGGCAAGGCATTAGAATGTATTTCTAATAGTAGACATCACAAACCCATGCAATAGTCTTTCTGGGAAGACTGTAAAGTCTCTGTAATTGGAGGCCTTGAAGCTAGTTAAGGTCTATCAGGAATTATGCAGGCTGAGCTGACTCTGAGGAAACAGGATGACTAAGAACTCCTGGATACTCTACCAGCCCTTGGACTCCTTGATAGTTTGTATGGGTTTTGGTTCTGGATTTTTGGGGTTTTTTGGAGTTTAGTTTTGGTTTTGGTTTTGGCTTTGTTTTTTTTTTCTCCAGAGCAGCATAATAGGACTCACCATTATTTCAAATATTCAAAATTTTAAGTAGAGGGCTATGAACATATTGTTTGCATTAATTTAGCCAATTGTTCTCTGAAGTACTATCACTGCACTTAAGATACCTGTGCCATTTCATTATTTCTCATAAAAATACTGGATCTGCAACTTGTGCAGTGAAAGCCCCATTTTTTACCTCTGTGACTCTAGCTTTTTGTTGCGTTCTCATTTCTTGACCACGCAATGCTTAAAACCATTGCAATGGAAATTTCCATTATCCCTGTTCTATAGCAACAAAAGCTCAAGACAAAATTCACCTCAGAATATCTAGAAGCACAAATAAGGATGAATTTATGTATCCCAATGCCATATCATGGAATTCTGTTCTTTAGATAACCATTTCTGAACACATTTGTTTAAGACGGAAGCGGAAATTTTCAACCTTAGTTTGTTTCCTACAGTATCCTCTTTTGCCCCATAATTTTGAGGACTATTATTTTTCATACATTTGGTCTTACACTAAGGCTCAGTCCAGAATTCTATATTATAATAAACAGTCTTTTTGAAACCCTGACAATGCCTAATAAAAGCCAGTAAGAAACTTCCAGATTTTCCACCCCTCAGTGCTTTCCTCTGCTCATCATTATTAAGGTAAATAAGAATATAATGTAGAATAATTTTGGTTAAAAGGTTAAATCTTTTTGATCTTCTTTGGAAAGGACTTTCATAGCTCTGAAACTGGTTTTATACCCTATCTCCTATCAGCTTCATTATCATAATCTATAATTCCATTCTTCAGGATAAAGAATACAACTGCATTCAGTATTTCAAGTAAGTTCTCCCTGTGGCATCCAAACATAAGTCATTGAAGGTTTTAATAATCAACAATAAGTATTTGAATTTAATTTTGTTCCAGAATTAAGACCAACTGTCAGTTGCAGAATACAATGTCATACTAGACAATGTCACTTAGTTGGCAGATAGACACTTATCGAACCAGTACATTTTTTTCCCTAAGAACTCACTGGCATGCCAAGGTCAATGTACAAGGGTCATGTTGAAAAAGATTAAGGATGGTAGGTAATACAAGGACTGATTCAGAATCCACTGCAGCGATCCAGAAGTTTTGTATTAACTCACTAGACTCTAGATTGGACTTTACAGTATAGACATTACAAATGCCAAAAAATAAAATATATCTTAATAATAGTCATTTGGATCAGAAAGATAATTGTAGAAGAACTGACTCACACGAAGTGTACTCTCAGATGTCTTATTAGCCCTACTCTGGAGAGTTTCATTTGTAAGAGTTGAAGGAAGCAAAAAAGGAACACTAAAATTTGTGACCTTTCATCACAACTGGAATAAATCAACTCTAAAATAAAAGGGCATAACACTAGCACTCTGCATTCTCCACATCGAGGAACCTCATCTGTCTCTTAGAAGAGAAATGGATTCTTGGCAAACTGAGCTGGCTGACAGTGTTCTGACTTGTTCGAGCCAGCTATTTCAGGGTGATTCATTAAGATCTATTAACATAAAATTTAAGATCCGTGACTTTTCACTTTTTATTTCAGAATTAGAAATTCTGCTGCAGAGAGGTCAATTAAACCCCGTATTATTACCAAGCTGATAAAGTAAAAAAGACTTTTATTTTCCTTTAACTCATTTATGGATGGCTCAGGCAGATTACACTGAATACTAGAACTGTACTATAATCAGAATCAGGAGATTCAGAAATCATTGGATTTATGTAGTTCTACAAAACATACATATACACAAATATATATATACCTATACATATATACATACATACACACACACATATATATGAAATAATTATGATTAGCATGAATCACAGTATGATTTCACTGTTTATCCTCTTCAGGGAATTTTGTACTTTTATCCCTTCAGTTCTCTATGATGCAAAGAGAGAAAGAAGAAGATTACAGTTGTTTAGAGAAATCTAAAGCACTTATCAATATAGTGGTGGTTAGTGCTTTTACAACATGATGACCTGACCCTACTGGTCTCACCTCATTCCAGATAGAGATGCCTGGACCTAGAAGAGTGACTCACAGATCTTGAATTAAGCATCCTCACAGATTGTTTTTGCTATGACTAGATATAACCTGAGAAAGATTAATCTACAAAACCATTTTGCACTTGTTAAGGAGCTGTGTAAAGCTAGTCAATAGAAAAGACTCCATACATACTTCTGGATTCAGATCTCCTTCCTCAGAGACAAGAAGAAGTCTCTGTCAATCTAGGATCAGAGGCTAGACTCATTCCTGAAAGCCTGGGGGCTTAACTGAGCAGGCTTACTTTCATGGCAGAGTAGATGTCAGCGGTGCTTTCTGACTGTATACATTACCCTAGAGGTTACGTGCACTTGCCCAAACAGTAAGGGACCTGTTGAGTTTCAAATTCACGCTGAGAAAATTCACATCCACATCTTAGACTGCATGACTGTAACGTTTGGCTTTCATGCTATCATGGTTTAACCCCAGCCAGCAACCAAGCACCACGCAGCTGCTCTCTCACCTCGCCTTCCCATAGTGGGAATGGGGAGAGGATCAGAGGAAAAAGGTAAGAAAATTCATGTGTTGAGATAAGAACAGTTTAGCAATTGAAATAAAATTAAAATAAAATAATAATTATCATTATTACTATGAATAACTGTAATGGTAATGAAGACAAAAAATAACAAAACCAAGAAAAACAAATTATACAACCACTCAACACCCACCAGTGAATGCCCAGCCAGTCCCTGAGTAGCGATCATGTGTTCCAGCCAACTCCCTTCAGCTTATACGTTGAGCATGATGTCTTAAGATATGGAATATCTCTGCCTGTTTGGATCAGCTGTCCTGACTGTGTCTCCACTGATGGGGGCAGTATGAGAAACTGAAAAAGTCTTTGGCTTAATGTAAGCATTGCTTTACAACAAACAAAATATTGGTGTGTTATCACATTATTCTCAGCACAAATCCAAAACATAGCCTCATACTAGCTATTATAAAGAAAATTATCTCTATCCCAGCTAAAACCAGCACCCAGGGCCATTTCTACTGTGCATGTGTGGGCACCTATGAAACTTTACAACTCAAAATTAAGGCATCAAGATAAAGTAAATAAGTGATGAAATGTGTAATTCTGGGATACATTTCCACATCTGGTGGGGTTTTTTTTGGTGCTGACTCTTCCTGTCTTGCACCACATCACTAATTTCCTAATCTCCAGGCATACAAAAAAAAAAATCCAAATGGAGAAATAATGGCTCTCCCATCCTTCAGTCTCATTCTAACCACTGGACTAATGTTCTTCCTAGCAAAAATGTATTATCCACAGATCACTGAACATGTAATTTTTGTAAATTGTTTGTAAAGCACCAGTAGAGCGATATAAATAACGAGGAGAAAGTAAAAATGAAAATCACTCAGTGGTTGATATAATCCTCTCCATGTTGTTCTGTACCACTGAAAATCTTTTCTTGTCTCTTGGCATTTTTTTCTTAAAAATTAGTAAAATGGAGAAAGGTTAGGCTATCATATGTGAGCCTCTCAAACTGACTGTTGGTCACTTTCATTTAGTGAATGACATTGTATGTCACAGGCGATGTCACACCATATTCTCTCTTAGAATCACTTTATTGTTATTTATTGTATCGCGAGAGCTGGTACACAGCAATTTGTAGAGTATGAAAAGTAAGGCTGCTTGGCGCTCCTTAGCTTAGTGAAATAAAAATTAATATCATATTCATAAATTAATATTCAAACAGAAAAAGATATACTAGTCCCAGTGTAAAAAAGAGAAATAAAATCACTGCCTTATTTATTATTTATTTTTCTCATAATATTTTTCTGTCTTGGCAGAGTTTTCTTAGCACACATATAAATTCAGACCTGATTAAAATATTTGATAACTAAAAAAGTGTAGAAATAAAGGCATTGTGAAGGAGAAAACTGTAAGGCGACCTGAAGAGACTGGGCAATTGGTTGTGGGAAAATAATATAGAAGTTAAAGGAAAGATATCTGGAAATGAAAGGTAAAATTACTTAAAGGCTTACGATGCCATACCCTTGCAAGAGATTAAAAAACCTCCATTTTTTTTCATAAATATATTTATATATCTACATGAACTCCATGTAAACAACAAAAAATTAATACTGCACCAATATTCTCATCCATTGCAGGCTGATGAAGGATTTTAGAACAACAAAAGCAATATGTTACTAAAATTTAGGAAGAAGAAATACAACATGACAACCAAAACAAAACAAGGAGAAACATATAGCACTGGGGGGGGAAAAAACAAACAAACAAAAAAACCAAAAACCACGGATTTCATAGATAAAGTATTTCCAGTCTGCAAAGTGGTGGAGAAGACTGTAAGAAATGTAAATAACAGTTTATAAATAAAACTATTAATGATGATGTATAGATATATTAAAAATCTTGAAATGTTAACAAAATGTATTCAGCATCTCATTGTTGTTAATCTTCTACCATCATTGCAAATTAGTTCTAAGCTCTTTAATAAAAATTATATCATAGGTAACAGTGTGGGGAATAATTATATCTAACAGCTGAAATTGACTTTATCATCAATCAATGCCACTTTTGAGCCATAAATATTTGTACAATGTCACAGTTATTAAATGATGTCACAGCAACACATTAACATCATGCAACACTAGAGATCTGAGGGTCACCAAACACTTCTGAGACTTTACATTTACAGCACAATTTTTTGGCCACTTGGAGCCATATGATACTATTTTCTCCTCCTGACCCCTCCATGAATAACAGAAATAAATTTGGTATCTGCACCTGAGTCAATCACACTCACTAGTCTTGTTTTAAAATCAGTGGAGTAAAACAGAAACTTTCGGGTGATCCTTCATCTCATTTTAAAGTAATTGTCTAAAATAGGTCTGAATAGGTAAGAAGTATTGCACTTTGAAAGGTCTTATTTCTATCCCTTAAATAGAAAAGAAGCCTACAAAGCCTTTGTCACATGTAGATGTCTCCACTGTAGATTTCTAAAGTTAAGTGTGATTAATTCCACTAATACATATTAAATTTTTATTTTTCTGTATAAAATCCTGGTTACCTGTGACCAAAAGTACAGGTAATGCTCCTGTGAGCACCGGTGCTCACTCTGCTTGCTTCATCAAATCTCCCAAGATTCTGCCAGTGCAGCATATAATATTCCAAATATATGTAGACTGAATTGTCTTTAACATTTTGGGTCTCAGTCAAAACACTACTGTCTTCAAGGTAATATCTTCTGAAGGGAATTAATTATTCATACCCTCAGAAAATGTTATGATAAAGAAGAATAGCTTATGTCACTTAAGTTCAGACATTTAAAAGTTACAGACATAAGACTGAGCCAGTCACCATAAGTTCCCTTGGTAGTCACTGGAAAGAAATTGGCACCTCCAAAGGGCAATCTATCTGACCTATCCTAGATACTCAGGATGAGATGAATCATTCCCTTGAGTTGCTCATTTCTCTGTGTTGACTGTAATGAAAGAATACGATGAGTTAGACAGATAAAATTAACTTTTTTTATACCTAAACTAGGGCAGATTAATCTTACTCTAGGAGGAAAAACACTAGGCTACTTTGAACAGGGAGTTCGTATGAATATTAGAGGGGCCAAATTGAACTCTGTTCAAAACAGGGCAACAGCGCCGAATTTGGTGAATTTCTATATGTGTACTAGGCTGAATATATATTCATTATAATTGGCCACTGAAGAAAACTCAGGAAAACTGTAAACAAAAAGGAGTTTCTGACCAAACACAGAAATAAAGTATCTGTTCCAAATCAAACAAATATTTCATATTTAATGCTATGAATACTTTTAGGAGTTCAGACTTAAAAAAAATAAAAATGACAGGTTAAATTTACCTGCACTTTTAGAGTAATAAATTAATCCTTCTGATACTGGTGGTGTATTCATAGAGAAGATTAAAGTCAACATCCTCCCTAAATATAGACCACTTTCAATAAAGAGGCATGGGCTTAAAGCCAAGTGCAGAACCTGACCTACAGTGAATGCATATTGGGAAGCTAGTCAGGGTTGACTAGAGAGAAATGGTAGGTTTGGAAGAAACTGACTGGAATATAAGAGGAATAGCAATTTCTTGCTCAATGAATTTACAAGAACTATCCTATATTGATTAAATTTATGTTTAAAACTTGTAGTTGAAATTGTTCTTAAAAAAATGAAATTGCTTGTGAAGTAGGGAAATTTATTTTGCCCTATCTTGTATTTCCATTGTCTAACTTGCTAAATTTGGCATGAGATGCTTTAAAGCTTTTTGTCAGGGCTTTGTGGTTGGTTTTTTTTTGGTAATACTAACTTAAAAATATAAATATCACACACTCATACAAAAAAGTGCAAATAAAACAAAAGCAATTTAAAACTTTTTTTTTTACCATAAAAAACCCCAAAAAACTCCTCATATGATAATATTTTAAAATCTATAGTAAATAATAATATATGGAGGGAAAAAAGAAGATTCCTTGCATTCTTCAGGTAGATATCACATAAGGTCAAGTTGGATAGGAGTCTCATCAACTTATCTAGTTGAAGATGCCCTTGCTCATTGCAGGGGGCTTGGTCTAGATGACCTTTAAAGGTCCCTTCCACCTCAAACCATTCTGTGATTCTATGATTCTATAAGTTACTATTTTCATAAATGTGCATGACTTGCTGTAGAGAAAATATAGAATACCTGTCCTGAAGTCAGGAGGAAAATTTCAAAAAAATTGTTTAGGGTCAGGCTTTCAAATTGTTCTGAGTGTATTGGGATTTTGTTATAACCCAGGTTATTGCACTATAGCTGCTCTCTTCCCTCAATAATTCTGTTCGTTATAATGATTCCTATATGCTTAACACAAATAGCGTGTCTGATATTTTACTGAAAAATCAAGACTTTCTTTGATCAGGCATGGGGCATGGAGAAGGAAAGAAGGGACACATGCATGAGAATTAAGGGGTGGGAGAGGATTGGAGTAAAGGAGAAGACAGACCAGGCTATGCAAATTAACACCACCTAAAGTACAAGACTAGTATCATGAATACCTCAACATTTCAAAAATTTTAATATAACGGGGGTTTAAAGCATATTTGTCTACATTTAGAATCATCATATAAATGCTGTATCAACAACCTACACTGAAAAAAATCATATATTTTTAAGTCTGTTTGAATTTACAAACACATTGGTGAAAAGTTAATCTGAAAAGTTCTTGGAAATCTCATTAAATAATCTTTTTTTAAATTTTATTAGACAGGAACAACATCTACACATTTTTTCCCCCAGAAAAGTCAGGTTACCTAAGAATTTTTTTTAAACCTTATGCTTGCAAAATATTACCCTGAGTATATGTCCTGGTGTGTTGACATAGGACAGAAGGAAAAGACTTTCTCAAAGCCTTGAATACACAGACTAGAAGAAAGACAGCATTATATTATGATTCTGTGTTTGAGAGCACCATAGGGACATGGAAACTATGTATAATACAAAAGGAATGATGTAAGATTCTATTTTCTTACTCCAGAGTTTATCAAAAGTTATATCAATGCTAACAAAATGAGACTAGGAGTAAAATTTTCCATAGCGATAATCTTGTTTCATAATGTCTCTTTTTAAGTGTCCACAGGGGACACTAGAAGGAGAATACCAGGTCAAATAAGCCACAAGTCAGATATAGTATAGTTATTTTAATGGTACAATAAGGAAGACAGAAATATGATCCAAAAGGTAAGAACTGAGCATAGAATTCCCCAGTCCAGACTGATGCAGGAGCACCACAGAGTAAGATGGAGAAACCTGAAGGAAAATGAGGATAAAAGACATATTTGGAAAACATATCAATATTAGATATTTTAGCATTTAACTTTCAACACAACACAGATGATAGATGGCAAGTCCAGTTGGGAATGTTTACCTAACTGCAAACACGCATGTAAAATGTGCTTTTTCCTTACACCAGATTTATTAAATGAATTCGACAAGAACATAACATTTCCATTTTACAGATATCACAGCTTTTACTTTTTTAATCTTTCTTTTACTTTTTACCTACACACTGTACTCAATAGAATGATCCATGGTCTTTCATACTGGATAAGCACACAAAGGTCATAGACTGAGGCTCTACACCTGGCTGAACTACTCAGCAGAAATGCAGCTGGAGTGTGGAAACCAATTCTGTTATATTCAGCAGGTGTCCCCCAAAGTAAGTAGCTAGGAACTACTTATTTCACTCAGACAAGTTTCTTTAATCTCATTCTTCCCGTGCACCAGTGATTCCAATAGGCCTCACAACCAACCTCCTATAATGGAGAAGACTTAATGAGAAAATGAAACCAATGTTCTGGATTAATGCCTTCCAAAGTCACAGGCTGTTAAGTAGGTGCCCAGAACAATTTTCAGACACATTCTCTAAACATCAAAAGGTCCTTGGTATCTAAGCAATGACCTCAAACACAGTTTTATTAATGTTTATCATTAACTTATTGCTACTGCATTCAGATTTTGAAAAGAAAGTTGCTACCAATCAGCTTTAAAATAAGCTTATAGATCTTCCTACTTGCGTAAATGTCTGTTAAACTGCAAATAATATTTGATGGCAGGTTTTGACTATGAAATTAGAAAAACATTGGATGACGACATACTAGTAAGCACAGGACACAATTATAATGACAGTATTTGTTACTATAAATGCTAGGGCATACTATCAAACAAAAAAAATCAGGATGAGAGCTTAAGAAGGGAAGATTTAAAGTATATTTTTTTCCTAAATAATGTACTTTCTTAAATGTAATATATGTTTCTAATCGTCACCGTAGAGGAAGTTATTCTCTAAAGGAATTTGAATACGTTAAGACCTGGTGGTTAAAGACTTGCTAACACTGGAGAAAATCTGAACATGTGAATCGGGTAGAAAAAGAGTAAGGAGAATAGTGCAAGAAGAGAATGAATTTAGTATGAACGTTAGAGCAGAAAATTGGGGGTAATTAGTCTGGAACACTGCAGAGAGGCCATTGTTCCTGGCTAGGACATTTGCTGAGACTGCAAATCACATATTTATTTATTTCTGCTGAACCAGCCTTCTAAGTAATAAAGTGCTCCAAGGGCACAGACCAAGAACAGTAACATAATTCATTTGAAATTAAGTCAGAGCAACAAGCTTATAGATAAATGGATAAAGAGCTACATATTCTCCTGGCATAAACTGGGTGTAACGTCATTGGAGTCAATGGAATTGTGTCATTTTACATTAGGGGAGAATTTGTTCTACAACAGAAGCAATAGTTTTTGCAGTGATGTCCCATTTTCAGTAACACCAAAGCTACAGAAAAATCCCATTTGCAGCTCCTTGTTGATCTGTCTAGTAGTTCTGTCTAACGGCTGGAAGGGTCCCCCAAGAATTATAAAAGAAATCAATTTCCCCGCTGGTGACATCCAAAGACAAATGTATGGTATGAAATTCTGACACTATTTACAGCTGGAAGTTTCACTGAGCTCAACAGCACTATGTTATGACACACAAATTTGGTACCTTGTTTCCTATAGTTCTTTGTCATTTAAATGTCTGATTATTTGATTAGTAATAAATACAATACATGCATAAATGTAGATTCTCTGTCACCTTCAGCATTAACATTTCCTCCATATAGAGTTTGATCAATAAAGAAATAAGCTGGGACAACTTGTCCAGATTGGACTTTTAAACAGTTTTATTCCTTAATGAAATTTCCACAGTTTTTTAAATTTTTATATTAGGGATTTAGAAATTATGTTGCAACTTGCAACAATGGTAATTCTTTAGTTCACAAACTGCAGAATTTTACAAATGCACTTTCAAAACACATGAAAAAATAATTTAAATACTTGTCTCTGTAGAGGCACTGCAATTCTTTCTAGCTCATGTTTTGTTATGTATTTGTTTCTTTCTTGTTATCATTTTTTGTAGTCATTCATTCTGGTATTTTTCAGGTGAAGAAAGAAACTATATCTCTTTGAGAAAACAGATGGATCTAAGAGCAGCATAAACCTTACTAAGAATATGCCTTTTATTCTAAAGTATTTCTATATTTGTAATTCATGTTTCTGACAGCTCATAGAATCCAATAGAAAAACAGAAATGGCTTTTACAAAAAGGGAAAGCTTTGTTCCAGAAGGCATTAGTCATTTCCTAAATATTGCTACATAATTCTTCATGGTCTTTCAGCAAGCTGCATAGACTTCTGAGAGTCTTGTACATTCTTTAAATTTCTTCTTCGGTCTACTTAAATGCAGATAGAATAGGAAAAGAATAAGAAGTTTCTATTGTCAATGCTGCTTGGATCACAGTCATCTACTTACAGCTCTGACAAACACCTTTTCATCTTTTTAGTAAACAAGAACTCTTAAACTGAGGCTGTCCATACCCTGATATGTAATGTTAATGACGGGACAACGGCTTACAATGGAGGTTTGTGGAATCTGGAAATTTCAAGGAAAAATGCAGCCTGGAGTGCTGAAGAACTTGTGAAAAATTAGACTGTACGCCAATGATCTGTGTAAATATACTTTGGAGCAGTGACTGTGTTACTGTCATATTAGGCTACATCTACAAAGCCACTTGAACACTGAGCACCAACACTGTGGCTTTACTATCTTGCTCAGAAGCCTTGCTAGACTGCCACCTACATCTATAGGCAACTGAAGACTGTTTATTCCCTATCCAATAATCTCCATAACAGAGGTCCTGATGCTACCACACTGCTTTGTGCCTATGCCCTGGTAGGGCTGTTAAATGGTTAATCTCACCAGGGACTTCCACTATGGTCAGCTCTCTTATATGTTTGAAGAACACCACACAAAATGCTTTTATCTGGTATCTTAGTAGTCTCCTAGGACAGAAACTCGGAGAACTGAATCCTCACCTCTAACCTTGGCCTCCTTTGAGATGAGTACTCTATTGCTATATTGAGAGCGGCTGGGACTTTTCTGTAAGCTTTCTTGTTGTTCAGTTTTTATTTGTCAGATTTTGGGTAGTAGTGTGTAAAAGAGGTGTCTCAGACTCTTATACAAGAGAATTCTTGTGTCAGAGAAATCATTATGTCTTCTCGAGGAAGGGGTTGAGGTCCTACCCTTCTCTATCTTCAGTATTTTCAAAGAGCTTAACTATTTCATTTGAATCCCTGTTCACCTTGCAATTTTCAGTGACACCTCACTTCCCCCATGAAATGAAAAAGGAGAAAATATAGTTTGTCGGCAGAGCTCTCAGAAGTTAGGTATTGCAGTACTTAAATTCTTCTCTGGATCCCTATCAATCTCTCTGATGACCTGGTAAAGAAGGAAATTGTGCTGCATTTATATCCAGCACAGCATCTGAATTACAGCGCATTACTATACTATAATTACAGTCAAGTACACAGAGATGCAGCTTCAAGGTATCCATATCTGACGGCCTCATCCACACAGAGAGGTAAGTGAAATGTAATAGCTGTGCAGAACATGCTTGCTCCTTATCAGTGACCAATACACAGTATTTTTAAATATTAAAATATTATATTTCCAGTCCTTCTCTAGGTAATAATGGTTTTCAAAGTAATAGATTAAATTCACCATGTTGAAATGTGATAAAAACAGTTAAGTTTCACCAGGAATGTATTTGATTTGATGATAACAACAACTTTTATCCGTGTTTCATTCATATCAAAGAATCCAAACTCCTTTATAAACAAAGGAATAAGTTCAGGTACTAATGAAACACAATCACCCACAGGCAAAATGCAGCAGATCTCCTCTTTAAAAAAAAAAAAATCAAAAATTTACATAACTGTTCAACATTAGTAGTGGAAAAAAATCTCTGAGATGAGAGAAATCATCTGCAACTGATTTTTTTTTTTTACTCCTCTGAACAGAGCAAAATATTGTTGTTAAGCTTCAGGGTGAACTGCAGCCACAGTTTTAGAAAAGAGGAAGGCTAAATTAGGCCCTTAACACATAAACCAAGCCATGACAAATATTACTTACAAAACCACTGATCACTAACTGTCTCAGCTAGGTTAAGAGATGCTTGATGAGCCACTTATTTGGGTAGGGACACAGGACTGCTATTAACAGAGCTATATGCAAGGAAGGAAAAGGCAGTCTCACAACTAAAGTGTTTAAGATGTCAATAAAGCACGTGCTTACAGCAGTAGCATTAAGCAGTTAACCGTGATTCACGGTTTTAAAAGTAGAAGTCATTTAGCTTGCTAATTACAATAACAGCTGCAAAATTGAAGAATTCTTCAACTATTTATGAGGTATGAAGACAAAGTGTGGAGACAAAGCATTAGCACATTTGAGGTCCGACCGTTAAGGGTTTCCTGTTAAAGCAGTCTCATCTGCATCCAGCAGAGTCCCACCAAAGGGACTTCAGAAGTATCCTCAGCCTCTCCTCCCTCAATCTCTGTCTTGCATTATAGTTTTAGATGCTGCTGGTCCTTCTGCTGATTGTTTTAGCACATTGGCTGGATGTTCAGTATGTGAGAGGCCTCACCTGGATATTGTAAATTGAATTCTTATATGCCTGCAGAAAGTTTGATTCAATTAAATAGCAAGTCCTCTCACAGAATGACCAGGCCACAAACCACAGATGCCTAAAACAATTCATCTGAGTTGTGGCTTCTGACTCCTCCTCTTCTGTGGATACTGCAACCAGGAGAAAGTGAGGTGTGACCCATGGAACAGTTCCTGGTGGTCCATAGCCAGGTCTCTTTCCTCCTACTTTATTTTCCGAAATTCACTGTTTCTTCTCCATTTCCTCTACAGATGTGAATCTTTATTTCAATCAGTATATATTATTCTATATAACCTAGTAAATGAACAGCTGGCTCTGCGGTGGGAAATATACATCTGGTCACTCTCCTACAAATACACCAGGGATGATCTGCCCACAGTTTATGCTTAACAGGACTTTGAAAAATTCCCTGTGTCTTTTGGCAGCAAGGGGGTTAGATTTCTTTCTGAGGAAACTATAAAAGGGTCATTACTCCATTTTTTGAAGCACATCCAGATAGAAAAATCTAGGAAAGTTACCCTCTACATAAAGAAGCAACAGTTAAATACACAGTAAAGCAACTTGAAGATGCTTTTACATAAAGCTGATCTATCTCACAGGATTACAAGTTATATTAAAAAGCAGTGCAGGGAAAGGAAAGCCAAGGAATAATATCCCACAAAGTAGTGTAACAAAGTATATAAACAGCTCTTTGATAGGTATCAAGCATTGGATGCCATTGCAGCGTCACTGGCACTAAATACAGTAAAATCCTATAGTGATCATCTGCTGTCATATGTCGAGCAGTCTCATTAAGTGGTGCTGTACATGCCATGCTATCCTTAGAATGCAATTAACTCTCTCTCTGAAGCCCTGCTCTTCTTAGTTCCCCTATGAAAAACATTTCCAGGAGGAGCATGTGATAGAAGCTGCTCCTACAACCATCTGTAAAATATCTGGGAGTTGCTCTTCTACGGAATAAGTAAGGGAAAGGTAGCTGGCAGATGCTCCCTCTGTGACTGGGCAAAAGCATCTGGAAATCAGATTTCACTCCACACATCACCTGTTGCCTATTTGCCACCTTAGCCTGTTTTTCTGAACAGTAGTTAACTCTTATTCCTCAAGAATAAAGGCTATAATGAAATCTACTATAGGAAACAGTCCCTATCCTTTCATTTTGCATCCTCACTGGTTAAACGTTTTGGGTAGGAAGGGCCCCTCTGTTGGACTTCCTTTTCTTTCCTCTGTCCATCTGTTTTTTTCCCAACTGCCAGCTTATCTACATGAATAAAATCTACAGTAAATATGCAATGGTTAGCAGAGATGTAGTGGAGAACTTGCTACTAAATAATGTCATTTAGCTAATTAAGTTAGACTGCTAATAAAGCTAATGATAGAAACAATAGTTTTGGCAACAAAAGCCAGGAATTGTGGAGGAGAATGTGATTGCTGCTTGGATCATATTCACCTTTTAAAGTGCCATTTTGACGATCACAAAGCAAGCACTACTTCATGGGAAAAGAGTGTTTTCAGAGCTGCATAGATCAGTAACAACTACAGAATCAGGGGATAAAAAAGGCTGTTTAAGATTCTGGGTTTCTCTCATGCCAAACTCTGCGTTCTCCAGAGAGTTCAGAAGCTCACAGCCGGTGTCTTCTGGAAACATGTCACCTTCAGTTGCTATTGATCAGTAGCTACCTACTGTTGTGCTGGAGATTCAGCTCACCAGCAACAAAGTATTGTCGGCACCAAGGGTTTTGCACAACAGTGCACAGAGCTTTTTGATGACTGAAGTAAAGAAAAAGATATCTTTGAATAAGGTCAGAAATTACTCAGTGATAACATGTTTTCATGTTATCTGTGAAAGCATCACCATGGCTCAGTTGACAGAGGTGAGAGACTTCTCCAAAACACTGAGAAGCAATCACGTAGGCTATCTTGGGGTTTCTTTAATACCAAAGGAAAGAGTTTCTTTCTCTTGTTTTTATCTTATTTTTATCAAACTGAACTTGCACTGTATTACTTAAGTTTTATGTAATAATACTTTCTAAAAAGTTATTTATTTTTAATGTATCAGCAAAATATGTCCAAAAGATAGTCGTCTTAAAGTACAAAAAATGGAAGTATATAATAATTTCTATAAAAAAGTAAAATAATCTGAGATAAATATACATTAAAAAAATAAACCTCTGCAAAAAAGAACTAAAGTTATGACAAAGAGAATGCACATAAGTCACCAAAGTATATAAATGCACATCAATTCAGTATACAGTCTAGTCAACCTATGGACTTTCTTCTTAACTCCTTTCCTGGAAACCTGTGGGCTGTAAGACTTTGCAATATGTTCTCTCTTGAATTCAAGTTCCAAAGCTTGACTACAAGAAACTTATTTTTTCGTGTACTCAGTGGAGGGAAAAACCTGCACAGGTTGTGGTATGGAAGCTGATTAAGACAGCTGAGCAGTGCTAACTGAAGCCTGTTCCAAACACCTTGCCCACCATTTCAGAAGCTGTGCCTGCCACCTACCCGTTCTTCTCTGCAGCCCTCAAGTCCATGGCAAGGGTCTATCCGGTCTTCTGGCTGGCAATAAAAAAGCCCTTTTGAGACCATACTCAAGTTGTTTCCCACACATCTCCACAAAAAGAGTGGTAAAGAGAGAGCTGTAAAAAAAAAAAAAAAGTCAGGAGATAAGACACCAGTTCTAGATATACACAGTAACATGATGCATAGATACTTTATCTCAGGCCAGAATTGCAATAGGATAGACTATCTTATTAATCTATTGTGGACTTCTCAGAAGGCTGTATCACCATGGACCTGATTCTCTTTTGTCTAAATTTATGCAGTTATTTCTCATGTGGTTTCCTCCAACATTTAAAAAAATCACAGTCAAATTAGACTAATGTTAGCATAGAATAATAATATGTTAGAATAATGTTAGCATAGCTGCTATCTAACTGACTATACTTTGAGAGGTGCAATGAAAGACAGTATTTTTTTTTCCTATCAGCCTCATTTTTGTGGTCAGCAACTGACTGACTTCCTTTTGCTTTTTACAAGGGTATTTGCTCTCTTACTCATGTATCTAACTTTCTGACAGCAATTAGGAACGGTTGGATAAAATTTACGTCAGTGTCAGGCTATTCGTAAAGGTGCCTCCACTTGAGAGTATGCATTGTGGGAAACCAGGAAATGTGGGGGTAAGGTTCTTGAAGTTTTAAGACCCGGTCTTAAACATACAGAGTATATTTACCGCAATGGGGGAAACACTGAGTTATTTACAAAACCTGGAAAATTCTGCAGCTTGCTATTACAGGAAGGCAATGTTCTGCAGGCTTAATAAAAAGATGTGCCCTTCAAACTGCTTGCAGTTTGCCCTATCATGTCTTTTTCCATCTTCTGCCCTAAAAACATTTTCTATGCCTTGTAAACTGATAGGAATTCATTCCTCAGTGGTCATACACAGAGGTTAATAAGCTTCTAGTAGCAGCTGACTTGGCACTGGAGAAGAAATACTCTCCCATACATCCAGTTCAGAACTGTTACCTTCATATCCCCTTCCCTATTTTGGGAAACCATACTGACACTAAGTCTTTTTCCACCTCAGTTCTTCTGGATGTAGCCTGGCAATGCAGTAAGTTTTTACCTCTTGTCCTGTAGCTGAGAGGCTGTTCGTTGTGCAAATTACTGGTCAGTGTGATGTGACACTGAGTCAGCCAGAGCCATGAGGTAGGTGTACAACTTTATTCCTCATGTCAAACCACAAAACAGGGCACTGAGTGCTAAAAATAATCATTCATCAGGTCACAGGGTAGGACAAGATAACTATCAAAATAGAGAAGAATAAGATTTGGAGAGGGGAAACAGATTAAACTGTTTGAAAACAAATCTCTCTCAGTGTCCGTCCATCTTTCTGACCTTGTTCTCCTTCCAGCAGTTTTCACCGTGGGTTGCGGCAGGCTCCCCCTGACTGTCTCAGGAAGTTTCCTCTCCATCACCTCTGTGTCTGCACTGTCTGCTTTCTCCCCAGCTAGCACGCCAGCAGCAGGCTCCCTGCCTGCTCCACCCTGCAGCAGCCAAAGGTTTTCCAGCAAAGTCTCTCAGCCTGCTCTTGGAGAAAACACCATCTCCCTTTCCCTTCAGAGGGTGCAAAATCCAGGACAAAACAAAGCAGCAGTTTTTGACCTTGCTGCCCGGCGCAGCCTTTCAACAAAACACACTGTGCACGGAAACTGCGAACAAACAAATAACTCGAGCTGTTTAACATGTCACAGTGACAGGGTGGTGAACGGTCGGAAAGGCTGAACGAATTTAAGAGATTATTGGAGGACAAGCAACTAATCCTATGTGCATTTCTCCCACATTTCTTACATCTAAAATGTCATTCACTTGTGTAGCTGGGAAGCGGAGAACTTGCTTGTTTAAGAAGAACATATCAGGAAGGTACTGAGGATTTTTATTACTCAGAAGGATTCCTTCTAAGGTGATAAAAGAACATAGTTATCTATACTGGCACAAACAGCAAGGTGTCTCTGCCTTGTAATATTAGAGCCAAAATATGACACTTTCTGTGCCTTAAATTCCATTTTTTTTATCCTCGGGAGACGTGTACAAATTCCACTGTAAAATAAATAGAGTTTTGCACCAAATGTTGAGAACGTTAGAGGTTAAATATATTCTCTGCCTCCTGCCTTGTCTGTGCCCTGCCATTTCTATATATTTTCATACATATGCAAGTTTATGCTGTAAAATGTTCCTAGCAAGAGTTTGCTGTTAAAAATGCTGTGCATTATACCTGATAAAATGTTGAGATAAAATGGAATTAGAAAAAGCTGTGAAATACACCTTGGACAGTGTACAATGCTGTGCTAGGAAATGTACCTCACAGGAAACTATGAAACCTGTAACCTAAAGCATGGCACCAATCAATCTGTAAGGAAAACTAATATGTGTGATGCCTTGGTTTTGTGTACTCAGTGAACATATTCACACGATAAGGCTTTTTATCATTTCAATGTGCTGCACCAGATGGGAAAGGATAAAAAGTACACTGCCACCCATTCAGAATGAGGTCTGTAGCAGTATGCTGGGAAGGAAGCCGACCATAAATGGGAGAAAGGGACACGTCTAAATAGGCAAGGCTTTCTACAAAAAAAACACCTGAAAGAATGAAGACAATAGCTATAGTATGTGTTGTGTTGTGTTTTGTTTTGTTTTGTTTTGTTTTGCTTTGCTTTGTTTTGTTTTGTTTTGTTTTGTTTTTCCTACATATTTTTTCAATTATAATCTTCAAAAGATTTGGAGACAGTAATTAATGTAAATGTTGAAATGTCCTCAATTTACCTTCCTTTTATTTTTTTTCCTCCTTGCAATTTAATATAATGAGCAATGTTGAAGGATTTTTCCCACCTTTTTTATTCTTCCCAACCCTCAGTTCCTTAAACAGATGTGAAAACACCAAAAGAAATACTAAACCTCGTAATTTTTCCAGTCTGACACTCTTCCAAAATTCAGTACTTTAACATTACAGGATTCCTTCTTTCACCATTCTGAAGTTTTCATAGGTGCAAAGTTATGAATATAAAGATAAACCCTAACAGAACTATCACTCAGTGCATTGAACCAAATGGCAAAAATAGGGTAGGAAGAGAAAGAAGGAGTAAAGAAAATAAAAATAAAATACTTTTTCCAAATAAGTTGATTTTAAAAATACATGTATACACATAGTTTTTTGTTTGCGTCTTTTCTTCTAGTTTAATCTTTGCAGCACCGAAAAAAACCCTGCAGTATATATACCATTTATTTATGTTATTGGTTTTCACAAATGTTTCTCTGCTTTTCAATAAACTCTGTTCATAACATGTAAATATCTGTGGCAAAGACCATCCCCCTGGAGTGATACAGGATGCATTGCTAAGCAACATTTTTTGAGTTGGCTTTGGTTTTGTCCTTTTGTTCTCTCTCAGAGTTCTTTCTTGTAGTTTGCATTCTTACCGTATGAACACAGAGGGAGGTTCCATGAGGGCCTCTTTCTGCAAATAATATGCAGGCAGCTATGTAAAGACTTCAGATTTCAGATAGCCCATGCAGAAGATAATGACGTTTATTAAATAACTTTGAATCTGATGTTCAGAAGCAGAATCGCACTGGAATGTGGGAATACAAATCCAGAGTATTTCCACTCCAGATTACCATTACTCACTGGGCACATGGGTCTGCTGCAGGCTCAGCTCCACAGCAGAAAATTATGAACTTCTCCACTTTTTTTCCTTTCTTTGCACTTTACTTTTTTTTTGTAAAATAAATCTGAGCACAGTGACTAGACAACAGCCATAGAGTACTCCATCAAGGTCCCTTAACTAGGTGATCTGTGGTGAGGATTTGAAAATATGCTGCTGTATGTACATTTCCATACCTAAAATGTTTGAAAGTTATTACTGGACATAGGTACTCTAAAATTGCCAATCCAAACAGCAGAAATGCAAGCACTCTTTTATTCAGGATTTATGGTTGTGCAAAATGTTACTAATACAGAATACTCTGCCAAAAGCTAAAAACACAAAAGCAAACCTTTTAGCGTTTCCTTTAAGAAAAAAAAAAGGAAAAAAAAAAGGAAAAACAAGGTAGAAGATGCTTCTGAAGCTGCAATTTGAGAATATGAAGTCTTTCAGCTCTTCAGATCATAACATGTCCTCTTGCCTTGCTCTTCTACTGAGATCTGCATTTTTGCTGACGCCAGTCAACAATACAACACAGCAGCAGTTTCATATGAGTTTACAACTGACCAGCAGCACTCAGAAATGGTAACATTCCAGATGTTTGTGACAAAATGCATCTCTACAGACAAGAAAATCTTATATTGGTATGTACCAGCAGCTGCAAGACAACCTTGACATAAATTTTCAGCAAATAGATTCCTGCCATTGCTAGCTGTGCTATCCTATCAATTCAGTGTGATTATCTAGTCCAACACCAGGAATCCACATTTAATAGATGGTTCCAGCAGCAATCGTCTGACACCATCAGCTAAAGCTTGTTCTCACTATCTTCTTTACCCTCATCTTTATTGCTGTCTGCAAGAGAGCTTCCCAGTTCCATAAACTAGCATGTAAGGACAGGTATTTGCTTCATAAACTCCTGCTGTTTCTCAACTGTTTGTTGGTGCAATGGAGGATTTTCAATACGGCATGTAATTAAACTATTACTGAGCAAGTAAAAACAGGAGCGAGAACTGTTTGTTGTTGAAGTGTAGCAGAGAAAAATGTGATTTATCAGGGTTGTTCCTTCCTACAGTTTTTAAATTGCCCCATGTCTCTTCCAAAAATGAATTCATGAAAGACTATAGTATTTTTACCACTGTTCTCTAGCTGTGGAAATGGGAATTTCTGGCTTCGCTCCAGAATAATAAATCCTGTATGAACAGAAACAACCCCTTCAGCATTGCATATAACAGGGCAGCACTGCAGAGGATTATAGGACACTTAGGCATGGCGATGCACTGGTAGTTCATGGACGTCCCCACCCATTTTGATACAAAAATTCACTTGTAATGTAATAAAACTAATTTTGAGCAAAAGTTACATTTTGGAAAGTAGTTACATCAAGAATTTTACTTTGAGGTGTCACACTTAGAGCAATTGTATTTCTGTGATCTTTTACACTGAGCACAGAAACCACTTTTTTAAGCACTGAAACTATTTGGTGGGGACAGTCTGAGACACTCTGGCAGTGCCTTTAACACTGGACTATATTGTCCTCTAATGACAGCAGAGGTCAAGGCATTAGGCCACTTGACAACTGTACAACTTCATTCTGATACAATCAAAAATCAGCATGAATTAAATGTAAATATTCGTATCAAACTAGTGATTAAGCTTGAAAGTATGGCTGCATAACTACCAAACAAAAAATCTTGTTTTAGTTGTACCAGACTTACATAGCTGCTGCTTTCTTTCTCTTTTTGTTTCCTAATTTATACCCTCTCTCTTGGTGTTGCCTTTGTTTCTGCTTCACTCTTGGCCTTCCTGACTACAGTCCTTTCTTGTCAGAATACTCCCACAGCTTTTGCTACCTAGTGCTGCCTAAATGTCTATCATCTCTACAGCTAAACTGTGTAAAGCATTACTTTGCTACCAAAAAAAAAAATATCTACGGCACAGGATCACATTTTCTTATTTGATGCTCCTACGGACTGTTTCCATCTCCCCAGCTATCTCAAGATAGGAAGCCCAGCTGTTTGCTTTTTTCACTTCCTTCGTTAGAGTTCACACTTTACCTCCAGATCCCCTGCCAGAGCAACTGTCTTCCTCCACCAAAACCCTCTGGAGATGTAGAAACATTAATGATCATGTTAGAAGTACTAACGTGCAGAAACTTAACCTGCATTGCTTATGCTGCCTCTTGAGTTCTGCACGGGGAGCAGTCAGTCTCACAGCACTCCTCTGTCTGAAAATAAAAGCCAGTGGATGAAATAAGAAAAGTGCTGTGCAACTGCTGGAAGACGTTTGTTTTCTCCTCATAAACGCATTTACCAGGCAAGCATCCAAATCCAGCAGAGTTCTGCCTGATGAAGCACCTGTCCCTATGGGCCTGTGGTTGCTGCCTCTCCAGGAAGACGCTCTGGATGCTTTGCGCTTCCCCCCATCCCCTCCACCTTTGTCCCTCACAACTAGGTACGCTATTGATTCTATGGTCTCTTCCTCATCTGAGAAAGCGAGGTTTTCTGATTACACAAATGGGTTTGAAATAGTATTTTTTATTATTTTAATTAGTGTTACTACGGTTACTTGATCACAAAGATTATGGTACTATCACCCTTGTGACCAAATTTTATGAGAGAGTCACTAGAATAGGAAAAGCACCATCTGACAGGCATCCTCTTTCCTTTAGCTTCATTTCTGCAAGTGCTTGCAACTTTTCAGGCAATAATGCATTGGATATAATAGTGTTTTTAATTACCTCAGTCATGATTCTAATACTACCATTACTCCCATAATATGTGCCCATAGAAATGTGAGCTTATTGTTAGATGGAAGTGATGTCAACCTTCAAAATGGACAGTCACTTTAATTATAACAGAATTATAAAAGAAAATTTTCTTTTTAGCCAGTATAATCCTGTCAAAGATTTTATCTGTACCTAGTTAACTTGACAGCTTTACTGAAACTTTCTTATAATTAAATTCTTGTATCATGTAACTGTCTTGTTTGATTCTATTTCATATTACAGTTTTTAATTCATTTAATTAACATTAAAGCCTCATTAAGCAATGGTGTGTTTTTAATGCAGCTCATTTGTAAAACAGATATTAAGTTACATCTTAATGGACCCATTGCACTCAAGTTCTATACAGATCGCACTCTTGCCTGACCCATGACTGAAATTAGACACAGCCTTAAATATTTTAAATCTTGCAAAATAATATGAATTTTTGACAAGCAGGAGTGAGATAGCACATGAAATTTATAAGTCGTTCTTTGGCAAAGCAAGGACACCAGAGATTTGCAGGATGTGAAATGTTTATGATCTAGGCAGAAAAAATATGCAACCTCAGTTAGGGCTAATAATAACACTTTTCTTAGCGATTTGTTATTTGTATATAGGATTTTTATTTGTTTGGTTGCTTTTCTTTTGGTTTGGGTTGATTTTTTTTTTAAATAAAAAGTTCTGATAAAGACTTTCGCCCAGAATATGGCAGAACTGAATTATAAAAAAGAGGGGAGAAGGACCTGTATAACTCATCACTTGTTGATAGAATGAGGTTTTGTTAATTGTTGTCACTCCTGGCATCTAAGGTTGGAAATAGAAACCTCTTAGTAATTTCAAGTTGTCAATGTAAGACAACATTCAAAATGTGCCTCTCTTTTAAGACCTTTCAAAGAGATCGTTTCCTTCCATAGGTTCCATAATATTGTTTGGTCAGTTAACAGTTACTATTTGCTGGTTTCAGTTAGTTTTAAAAAGTATTTTGTATACATTTATTAGTGCAATTTGAATTACATTAAGCACAAATAATAATTATTTAAAAATGCACTGGTCAAAACTATATGATATTACAAATTATTCCCTTATTCTCTATTATGGCAATTTTACATAATTTTGTCACCTTGATTGACCTGAACCAAAGATTCACAGTAACAGAGGATGTAAGCTTAATTTCTTTAGATGCCTATGATTAAATTAATAGCCTTCAGGCATCCAATTATTTTGTTGCGACAGTGTATTAGGCTTTCTGGCATTCCAAAACCTAAGTGTACTCAGTAATACTTTATTTAAAAAAAAGCAAAACAAAACAAAACAAAACAAAAAAACAACAAACACAACAAATCAAACGATAATTACTATGGCAACAGTCTAGCTTAATGCTTTCGCGCTGCTTGTCAAAATCTTTTGTAGAACAGACGTTGGGTTGTAGATGACATGCAGTACTTAAAAATATCCTCTAGATGACACTGTTTACTGCATTTAGAAGATGTGCAGGCGTTTGTAAGAAATAGCTGTAAATTGCACGAAACATATTTGACAAGTACTGTATGAGCCTAAGCCCGCTCTCTTGACGTCAGTGGCCAAGGTCTCAGCAGTTTCAGTGAAAACAAGAAGAACTTCTATATTTATCTATAAAACTAAACAAAAATCTTATACTTTTCTTTCAACAGACAGGATCACTCTTTAAAATACAATTAAAATAGTTTTCATTGCATCCTAAGCTATAAAATGTACCATAGGAATACTTCCTAATTACTGAAACTCCTTCTTACATAGATACACATACTTAATTATTCTGGATGGCTTTGTTTAAAAATGACATTGTATAAATATTAATATTTTTTTCCAACTATTCTTTGTTCCATGATCTGTATTCATCGTAGCACAGTAAATCTGAGTTCATTAGATCAGTTACTGCTATTTAGATGTAAATGTCTTCAAGGAGGATTAATTACTCCCTAATTCTGATTTTTTTTTAAGTTAGGATAATGAAGACATTCTCTGACATTTCTCTGATAAAAAGAAAAAAAGAGGGGAAAAAAAGAAAAAAGAGAAAAAAACACAAACCCCAAAAGAAAAGAAACTCCCTTTGTGTGCAACACAGTTCACAGCAGATAAAATTTTTTGAAAGTGTCTGCGTAATTTTTATGGGACATGATCTAGTGATTTAGGTTAGGTTGAGCTCCAGGAAGTCATTTAGTGGTTGAAATGTCCATCCTCCAGTTGTCTGTCCCCTACAGGGGCACCTTGATTGCTTCCAGAACACATGGGAAGAGTGAAAAATTCCAGAGTGCTCCTCTCAAAAAATGAATGAGAGGCCACTTTTGCCTTTAAACCAGTCAGAGACAAAGGAACTGCCATGGTGAGCTATCCACAAGGACCTGTAGAGCATGTAGCTGTACATGTTGCGGCAATGTTTTGAACAACTTTTCAATTTGCACCTCCCTACAGATTCTCTTAAAGAATGAGAGAGCCCCGTGTAGGAAACTGAGAGTTACTGCTAATAGAAATGCTTTTTAATTACCTGTTATAGACCTCTTAGAAGTGGTAAATGAACCACTAGGAGCACTTGAATCACAGGCTGGAAAGTCCCAACAGTTCTACACGGAAGCGGGAGAGCTGAGAGGTACTTTTCCTCTCCATTTTGCATGACTTGAGACTGCACCACTCTCCCATTAGCAGTGTGTCTTAGCCTGAAACACGTTGGTAATTCATGGAGCTTCAGGCTTACTGACACTATACAGGATTTTTTCTCAATGACTGTTTCAGGTAAGTTATGTACACAGTTCATGGAGCAGGGAATGTCAGCATACACAAAATTTGTCCCAGTGGTGTTTTAACTGTAATACCAAAGTCAACAGCATCATCAGAAGATACAGTTACATATTCTTCCAGAAGTTAGGAGTTGTGATTTTGCATCTATAAAGATAAAAACTGAGTAAATGCTTTCTGTGCTAATGGAATATTAAAATCACTGAAACATACATTTCATGGCTATGTTTAAAAAATAAGGTAAAACAATATGCACTTGATCTTGTAGGCATGCATTGTTTTATTCAGTGAGGAGAGGAAAAGCATCTCATTTGTAGATCCTGATGGGGCTTGAGATACGTGTTGTCCAGACAGAACAAGATTAAGATGCTTTTGAGCAGCCACAAAAGTAAAAGTTCAGCATCTCAGAAATTTTAACTATGTAAATTGAAACAAGCTGTGGAGAAACTTCCTTCAGTTTGGTGGAATTTAAGTTCAGGCTTTCAGGACTGCATTCTGAAGTAGATGCCTATATTCTCTCCATAACTTACTTCAGACAACTAAGATATTTTCAGATCTGTTCTTTGAAAACTTCTCCGTGGTCTTACAGACTCAAAGAAGATCTCCTTCGCATCAGAACAAGCAATATCAGTGTTAATGAGAACAGAACTTGTGACAGCATACTCTAAATCAGAGCTGCCTTAGGCTATGTGGGAACACTGACATAATTATTTGTAATGCTAACTTCATACAATTAAAGAAAGTATTATGAAAACTAGTCTCATGTGTGTATTTTGTGGAGATGTTCTGGGTTTTCAAGATTGCTTCCTCTTACTATTGCTAAGACATGCAGGTCCCGATCTTGAAATGAGTTCCAAGTGTTTTAAAGCCCATATTCAGGCAGAGCACATCTCAGATTCAAGACCAATTTACTTTTTCCTCCCATTTTTAGGACAACTGAAACATATAAGCTTCTGAAAGACAACCAGTTAAGTTCAACTTCTGTGGCCTGATTGCAAGCTTACATTCATTTTTTTTTTTTTTAAAAAAAGGAGATTACTCTTCAGCCATAAACATGTCACTGCCAAAGAATGCCAAACTGGCAAAAGCTTTGGCTTTTACATTATGACATTTTAGATCAAATACTTATAAGTGACAGATGAGGCTAGCTGAGAAATACTTGGGTAGTCGTTCCATAGAGAAAACATAGGGTACTGACCCATCACAGACCAAAGTAAGGTAACAAACACTTTTATCAACAGAATTGAGATTTTTCACTCCTGTTCAAATACTTAGATTCAAGGCCAAATACTTAATGAGGAATAAAATTCAAGGCTTACAACTCCACTGATTCTCTCATAGTAGCATAGGTATGTGTACAGAGAAAGATTCCTGCTATACCATCTGTAAAAAATATGTATCTCTAGGGCTAGCAGAGACTGCCTCTTCATTCACTTAAATGTAATCATGTTAATAAGAATTTCATAGTTTCTGGATTAAAAAAATTCTTATTTCTGTCAGTAATGAACAGCGTATTACTGTGCTGAACACAACTGGCTACTCTCGTATATCCTGAAGTTCTCTGGCACTCATGCCATAAGAAAAAAAAGTCCTTTTCAATAAGATTCCCTGCATTTCTCAGTCAAAAATCAGCTGAACAGTAATGTAAGCCAAGCAATAGCTGCAGTTCACCTTCAAAATGACTGGTGTTCAGCATATGAAGTTTACTAAATTGCACAGGTGTTTTGGGGGATTGACAGGAGTGCAGCAGTGGGAAAAAAAAAGTCTTTGTAATTACTACTCCTCACTGGTATGATAATAGCATAGATGGGGTAGATCTGCTTTTACAGTGACAGACATAGTTTGTGATGCCTAAAAGTAAAAGACCTTGCAATTACCAAAATGAGGTAAACTTACAATTTTTGCATTATGCCTTTATGTGTCTTTTCCAAGCATCTCATGCATTTCATCTGAACTTTCAGTTCAAGAAAATCTGTAGGCTTCTTTTTTTATCACACAAATTTATTGTCTTCAGTGACAAATAGTTACATAGATATATACTATACAGAAAAAGAATGTCTAAATGGGACTCTGAGTAAACTTGAGCTACTGTTTTCTGAAATGTCATATCTGTGAAACAAGTATCCACTCCTCATCGCAGGCCTGAGGTTTGCAAGCACGGATATAACCTAATCAGCCAGAAGGCCTTCAGTCTATCCAAGCTTTAGAAAGATAAAGGGGAAAGACAGAGATATGAAAGGGAATCTAAGCACTGATCCCTGTAAATATATCTGAAAATAACAACTTTCTGGCATATGTCAGAACAAACTTTGCCAGAAAAAAACCTGTGACACTTTCAAGCTATTTCTAATATTGCTTTTTTTCCTGATTCTAAGGTACCCTCCCATGGAGGAAGGATTTTCCTTGCTCACACAACTGGAGTCTACCCAAGCCCAGTTGCTGGGCAGAGGGAAACAGGTGCCCTCTTTGACTTTGCTGTGGACCACTGCGGTACCCTCCTGCCTCTGTTAGGACTAAAAGCAATCTAATCTACCTGTCTAGACAAGGCTTTGCTCTGGTCTGATCCCTCTCTTTGGTGATGCTTGTGACATCCAGAAATTTGACAAGGAAAGCAATTATTGATCAGTCTGAGGTGTGTTTTGCGGTGATAATTGTCTAAGCATGACTGAGTGATGTCCCTATAGATAGGTGCTTACTTATTTTCTGAGGCATGTCGTCCTTAGAGCGACAGAAACATTGATAAGGAAGAGGACAAAATGACTAACTTTGATGGAGTTTGTGTTGAAACATCTGCTGCTTGTCAACATGGGAGGGAGAAGCAGTGATTTATTAATAGTAAAAAAGGAAAACCAATGGAACTCTCTGTCTTATTCTTCCCCTATTTTCTGACTATTAATATCCAGTAAGTGCCCGTGAAGATACTGCCCCATTATCTGCATATTTTTATTTTGCTTACATTATAACTTACCACACGCATGATAATCCATTATTTACTTTAAGACTTTGAGTAACTTCTGCCTATTCAGGAATCTTGTGAGTAAGTCTTTGAATGCAACAGTGAAAATCTACGGAGAAGTCAAATTGTGGATTTAATGTCTTTTTTATTTTTTTTCTCTTGCCCAGAATCTAAACATTTTTAGGATACTGAACAGAACGTAAATGAATACGAGGATATTTGGTGACATTTCCTATTCCCTGAATGTGTACCAAACACAGACCTGTAATTTTCCCCCATTGTTTTAATGAGAGTAATTTCATTTGGATGAATCCTTTCTTTCAGGCTCAGCTCTGCATGGGCACTCTGCAGAATTCTGGCTTCCACATCAAGAGGAGCTCTGAGAGGAATCAGCCTCCAGAAAGCCAAAATTACATCAAAGTACTACCACAGAACATGGTGGCATGTACAGAGTCGGGGTACTGCTGCCTATAGGAGGAAGACACACACCTCTTTTTTGGCTCTGAAGCCCAGAAGAACAAAGGTTCTTTGAGAATCACAGCCATGCCACTGGGGTATGGAAAAGGGATGCAGTTCAGGAATCTGTGCTCTTCCCTTCAGAGCATTTCTATGGTAAATAGATGGGCATAATCCCCTCAACAAAAGACTGTAGCTGTTGCAGTATTTCTACTATAATATTTTAAAACTTACCACCCTCGAAACCTTAGGTCCCTTGCTTTAACCAGAATGTTAAAAGTATTAGAAATAAGAAGAAGCGATCATAACAGCACAATGCTTTTAAACAGAAATTAGTCATCTGACTGCCTGCCTATCTGTAATTTAAAGAATCAAGCTATGTCTATGTCAAACGAGTATTTTTTTCCCCAGAGGACATAGAGTTTAATCAAGCTTCACTACCTTACTAACCTTTTGTAAATGGTGAGGCATGACTGACATCAGAGTAGGACTGAAAAACAGAAGATATTTAGTTTCCAATCTGGATGTAAAGATGTCAATCTCACTAATGCAAGTTAGTGTGAGTATATATATTGATTTTAACTGAGCATTTTCTATTTTCTGTGCAAGCAAGGAGCAGGTCAGAAGTTGAATGCAGAAAAACAAAGTAAATGCCTGAAGGAGGTCTCATTCCACACTTTGGGTCTCATTCTGATCCTGCCAACATTGCATCAGCATAACTCCATCAATCAGATTTACATTACCGTTTTGATGGAAATGAAAATGCTTTAGTAAAGCTTTCTTCAGACATCGTTTTGTCTGAAAACCTTTAGACTTCCTTTCTTTTCCTGCCTTTTTCCTTCTCCCATTTTTAAACAATGAAACATCAATAAGACATTGGGTTATTTGCAGGTCTTGGAATATTTTCACCATACACAAAAGCATACTGGTTGGAATCTGCCTCTGTATTCTGATTCATCAGCTACTTCAATCATAATAAATAACAGGAGGGTAGCAAAGAATAAAACATTTTTTTTTCTTTTTGTGCCACATGCAATTACATCTCTTTTAAGTGGTCTAATAATTGCATTTTAAATGGCACTTGTTTATTATTCTCTTTTTGCCCTATCCAAATTGATTTGTATTGTTTTACTAAATAGTTACTAAAGCTCTGTGAGGGAGAAAAAAAACCTGACACTTTGAAGCAAACAATTCAAGTATGTATGTTAATCTGTACCTTTAAATAAACAGCATTAATTAATGGGAGTTCTGCACCTTGCTGTATTGTACAGTGACAGGGATTAAACACTGGCACTGCAAAATGCCAGTTTTCAGCTTGTGCATTTGTAGACCCTTCAGAGCCATGAACTGACATTTGCAATCTTTGTCAGTCAAAAAAAAATGGCAAATTCAGTTAAATTTAGTTCTGCCATTCAAATGGAATAAAGGTCGTCACCTGCCCCTTTTGTGATTTGATTATCCAGGGACTGAGTTTATTTTCCTGAAGAAAAACATATTAAAAGGGCCTGATTCTGCAACTATTAACCCATCTCAGCAGCTTGATTTGCTTAAAGTATTCATCATTAACTGACTTAGCTATTGCTGTTTATTTAAAAGTGCAGATTAACATATACTCCTGAAGTATTTGCTTAAGCATTTTTCCTTTAGTAGAGTGCTCACAATCAGTCTGAAAAACAATTAAAACCATTTTGAAATTATAAAAATTAGTATATTAAATAAATGTAATTTATAATTCAATTACCCAGCTTTTTGAAATGCTGTAGTTATGTATAGTTTACATTATACAAAATATTTTTATTGACTTCATTTGAACTACTCATGTAAATAAAGACTCCAGGCTCAAGCCCTACTCACAAGAAGAGAAGGAAACTCTGATGCAAGCTCCTGAAATCCAAACCATTTGGTGTATAAAGCCTGGACAAAAGCAGCATGTTTGTAAGGAGAAACATGCTTGTAAGGAGATGCAGAAAACAGGGGCTCCACAATCCACTCTGTATGCTGCTCCTGCTTTTGTGGCAGTCTCCCATCTTCATAGACTCCCTGAAGTTTGGGGGGTTGGGAGCACAGCAGATGATAAGCACCACTTTTTGTCCCAGTACTTCTTGCAAGAACTGGATCTCCTGTGGCTACTGTGAGACTGAACTGTGGCAGAAGACCCAGTCAAGGACAGAGTAGCGCCAGTGCTACTTTGAGCACAGCAGATGCCTGTCCTGTGGAGGTGGACTACTTCACAGATTAAATACTATTCACAATAAGGGGCTGGGGGGACACCTCATTTTTTTACCTGCTGCACTGAACTTCACACCTTTTTTCCAGGGACAACAACATCTCTGCAGAACCTGAAACTTGGCCTTGAATGCTTCCTGTCAGAGATAGGACCAAGGCTGTACTTGCTAATGATTTAAGCAACACTTAAGTAACAAGGGATAATATTAAGGATTGCTAAATACCTAGCACATAACCTGCTATTTGAACACAGAAGCGAATGTTTATAACCCATTTTTTCGCTACGCTGGGCTGAAGGGGCCATGCTATAGATGCACCATAGGTCAGGCTCCAGTGTTGCAGTGTGATGACATGTAGTGAAAGAGCTCGTTCATTAGCATATGAATCAGCTCTCCATAGAAAGTGGTCGAACTGCAGGAGACGAAAAGCCATTTCGCTTTAATAATAACAGCCTGTAAGAGGCAATCCCAGGTACAAAATGATCAAGTGACCAGAGCCAGTTCAGTGAAGAATGATAGCATTTTATGCTCAACACTTCAAGATTAAAGTCTGTAGTTAGCTAAGCATAATGTGAAACAGTTTCATGTATAATGTATTGTGTGAGCCTGTAGCCAGTATGATACAATGTAAGCAATTCCATTTAGTGCAATTTGACTATAGCTAGTACAGAATAATTGGAGTCAGTTTCTAGCATGCTAGAATTTGAGTCAAATACGATATGGAAAAGTATTTGATACATAATAATATGGAGGCGAAGATAACAAGCAAAGATGTGGATGAATAGTTAATATTCTACAATACAGAAGTCATTTTAATAGGTTATGATGTGATTAGGAGTCCAGTGTTCTTACATGCAGACAAAAGCTTAATACATCATGGTAAAGAAAGGAGACTATTAAGGAACAGTATAAATAATAGTGCATAGCTGCATTTGAGGAGAGCGCAACATCAAATAATGCAGTTTTCTCAAATATAAGAGTGAGCAAATAAACATTTACTGGAGGATAAAACACGGCTACTCAAGCAAACAGGGGAAATGCTTCAGAGCAGTTCCCCACATTTCTGAGGCGGCGTAATGCTGCACTGGGTGATTCTGACTCCTGCCCAGGAACTCAACCTTCTTTTCATTTTCTCCCATTATTAGAAGGAGCTGTGGCAGTTCTAGCCCCTTTGGTACTCTGGGCCTCAAATTTACAATCTTTTGTGCAAACACCACAGTCTGAAGACCTGTCTCTCCCATGAGGTTAATAGAGTATGATTAGCTAAAGAACTACAGCATTTTAAAGCAAGCACAAAAAAATTAACATGACAAATCTGCAGATAAACATCTCTGGCTTTCTGAAATAACTTCAGAAAATACTAAAAATATGCTATTATTGTGACTTGTAACCGTGTTGGGTTTAAATCCAACAGACACTAGTTCATTGAAATTTTACTTTTTTTTCTCTTTTAACTTTTCATGAGGCTAACCCTGTGTACATGAGAAGAACTCATTTATGAGCATGTGCTAATCAGTTCTGACTACAAGTTAAAGTCATCCCTGAGCAAACAGAAAACTATTCAGCTTAGCAATAAAGTTAAATAATTATTAACAGGCTATGTGATGTGACTGCAATGTGACATTGAAATGACTGTGGTGTGATTAGAATAAGAATGTTGTATGTCTGTGATGTTACTAGAATGAGGCTATAAAACGTCTGTGATGCCATACTGCTGTGATATGACTAGTGTCAAGAAAAATGTGTGCGTTATTAACGCATACATAAACGCACCGTATTTCAGAAGCAGACTGCATTACACAGAATGCTAGTAGTTCTAATTATCTTCTTTATTAATGGCTGTTCTCCATTGTATTTTAAAAGATGAAAGAACTGAATAGTTAATTCATTCACAGAATTCTGTTTTTTCTAAGTGGTTTGGCAGTAAGGTTGCTCCTTCATGTCACTTGCTTGACTTTCAATGCTGGGGCTCTAGCCATCCTTCCTGTATTACATAATGAACATTTTCTTAAACTATTATTAGATTCAGTTCCGTTTGCTACCATTACTTGATGTCATCAAAACCAGGATCAATTCTTTTTCTGTGTGTATCTGTAACAGGAGTCTTTCGGACACAAACACAAAGCACGACAAAACTAAGGAGTGTTTCATCTTTTTTCTCATCATGGGTTTACAGCATGTGCAACGTCCACAGACAGTGCCTGCACCCGCACAGCTAGCAAGAATAAGTACATTTATCGGTATGTACCGCACAAAACCAAGTATGCAAATTACTGACCTCTGACAGACGCAAGTAGCTTCCACTATTAGTTAATGGTGCGTCGTATGTGCGCACGCATATGTGAGTCTAAAAGTAGGAGCCTGCATCTGAAAATGCAAAATCTTCGAGGTAGAAACTTGGATCTTTAGCTGGTCAATTCTATCAACTGAAAATGCATAAATTATCTAGATATACTACCACATCCAGAAGAAGTCAAATGCTGATGTTATCTTTGGTTTTTTTTAAGCATTTGTATTTTAAAGGCTTAATCAGAAACAGCAGCCAGCGTGGTCATGTAGCCAGGCAGACTAAATTGGATAGGTACTGTGTCATACCGCTTGCAAGTTCAAGCTGAGAAAAGCTAGCAATAAAAGCACAATCAAATGAAGGTTCATTCATGCTTCAGAAAACGTTGAAAAAGGCACTACATATAATGCACTATATATAATGCACTATAATCGTCTTCTTGTCACACTTTTGAGGTCACTCATATCATAATACACTGGCATTTTACTACACTCTCTTCCAGGCATGTGATGCTTTTTGTGGCTAGCAAGATAATTTACCTGTGTCATTCACAGGGAAGGCAAAAGGATCACTTTTATTTATTTACGAAACCAGAGAGAGGAGTGTTTTCCAGTTTTAAGCAGACAAAACCCAGACCAGCAGAGCATTTCCCTCCTTCCCGCGACAAGTACCGCGGCTGACCCTCTGGGGAAGGGGAAGGAGAAAGGTGAGCGGGCCTAAATGGAAGCCGAGACAGGGCTGGATTCGGCGAAGCGTTAATTATAGATGAAAACGCATCTATTAAATATAAAGTCGAACGGCGCGGAGGAGGACTGGGGAAGGGTGTTTCCTGCGGAGCCGGGCGGCGGCCCCGCGCCGCGGCCCCACGCCAGGCCGCGGAAGCTGCGCGGCTATCA
>NW_010189878.1:38985-40405 GCF_000695765.1 Mesitornis unicolor | reverse complement strand
GGTCTCCTCCTCCCCCCCGGGCCCCTTTGCACCTTCTCTGGCACCCACCGCCGGCCCGCGGCGCCGGAACTCTGGGCTTTGGGAAAAACCGGGGTTCTGAAGGTCGGAGGAACCGCCCCCGCACTCCTAAACGTAAGCTCAATCCCGGCCATCAGGGCGGGGAGCATCTCCCCAGCACTCCTAATTCATAAACAGCTCCTTCGTTGGCACACTTCTCAGAGAGACCTCCCGAGACCTTCTGCGGGGAAGAGGTCTGGTGTCACCTCTGGCCAGCAGGACCGTCGCCTCTGAGCGGGGTCACTCTGGCCCCAAAGCACGCTTCGCCTCTCTGACGCCCTCGGCAATTTTCGTTGTACGGTGTCCTTCAATGACTGGAAGCCGGGAAATGAAAAGTAATGTGATCAATTATTATTTTTATACCATATTTATGGCCGGGAAGAAGTAATAACAGTTATTTGCTTTGTCGAAGCGTTTATTTCACACTTGGTATATTTCCTTACAATTGGAGAACCGACGTGGGAAAAATAAGCACAAATAAAGTAAAGAAAATACGTTTTTAGCAAAAGGCGATCCTGTCTAATTTTCCCGGGTGCGTTTCTTCCTCCTGACATTAATTTCAACCAACGAAAGGGCTAAATAGATTAGTCTCTAGCCCTCAAGTCAAGCAAGAAGCAAAATAACCATTTACTTGTCTGCCCGCTTTATAAAAAGAAAAATTATTTTATTCGAATCGGGGATGAAGAACAATCAAAAAGCAAAGAAGCCAAGACAACAGGAGCCCCGGCGGATCTCTCGAGGGGACAGCCCCGGTCCCTCTCCTCTCTCCCTGGTCCTGCGGGCTCCACTTTCCTCCGTCCTCGCCCGGTTTGCTGGGTATTGCCTGCCCGCCTCGGCGCAGGGCTGCGCGCTGCTTTCAACCCTCCTGTCCTGTCTTTGTCCCTTTGGAGGAGGCTTGTTAGCTTTTCTAATTTGTTAGCAGCACTTCGGCTACCTTCCTCCCAGCTCCCAGTGTGGGGGGCTGGAAGGAGAAAATGATACCAAGGCTAGGGAAATACACGCCGCTCTGGGATTTCAGAGTCGTAGTAAGAGCGCTTTCACACGTACATATCACATACATCAGGATCACACCAGCGAGGGGGACAGAAAAGGGTAGGGGAGAGAATTAAAAAAAAGATACAATTCTTCCGTGCGTTTCGTCAATGATTTCAAGCAGAATAGTGCTTGATACCAAGGTAACACTTCCCTATTGCCGGCTCTTGGTCTTTGAACTGCTTCATTTTCCATCTTCCTGCTATTTATTTTACGGCCAGCGACTGTGTGCAATAGTGCCGCAGGTTGGGTGACCCGTGCTAGCAGCGTACAAGAAAATAAATGAGTCCCGGGACGGCCGAGGTGGCCAGCAAATGCTCTGCGGCGAGTT
>NW_010189878.1:441-38954 GCF_000695765.1 Mesitornis unicolor | reverse complement strand
GCTGGTCCGGCCCGCCTCACACGGAGCAGCCGGCGCCTCCCCGACACCGGGCGCCGCCCCGGAGCTGCCCGGGGCCGGGGCCCTGCTCCGTGCCGAGAGCGAGGCCGGGACCCCCTGACCCGCAACCCGCGCTTCTGCAGCCAGTGCTTGCTTCACTCCCTCCCATCCCCTCTTGCTGCTCCACAGGTGAAGCTAACACTTGTGACGGACCGAGACACCTCGCTGCTGGATCTGCCAGCGCTGTAGCAAAAAAATCCTGGAGAGGACAGGGCTTCTCATCAACCCCTACAGCTGTTATTTTTGGAAATGCATTTTTCGTATCAGTCTATAAACCCTCTGTGAAACATGTAGTCTCCAGTCTGTTTTCTCTTTTGGGGAAATGTGCTGCCCTTTCCCCCTGCTACCTACTCTTTGTTTAGTGCCCATGAACAAGAGATCAGACAGCATTAGTTGGATTCAGAGCCTCCAACGTCTTCCTTCCTGTTCTGCGGTCGGGGCTCCCCCACAGGTCCCACCAGCACCAAGAGACACCTGCTGTCAGTGTGCTTCAGGGACCTAGCCTTGTGCCCTGTCCCTGAAGGGTAAGGAAAGGGGCCAAAGACAAAACTCAGTACTCAGCTGGGCCACCACCCCAGCCCTGCAGACCCCTGCATGCAGCACAGCCCTCCCTTTTGCAGCACAGCTTGGTCAGGGCTGAGCATCCGGCACCTCCCAGGGAACCTGCAGGGCTGATGTTGCACGGGCAGCTGGGTTTCTGGTTCTGCCCTTTGGTCCACCCTTCCAAAGCCCAGCAGAGCCAGCTGGACTGGCTGAGGAGTCCTCTGTCCTCTCAGGAAAGACAGGTTGTAAAAGAAACATGGTAGCTAGAGATATCCTTATGTTTACAGTCCTGGAAGAGGGCAGAGAATAAAGGAGGAAACTAGTTGTTCTTGAGACCCGCAGTTCTGGGGCTACTTTGGTGCAGGGTTATTGCTTGAGTAGCTCTACCTCTGACAATACTATACTTGACACTTAGATAAAGTGCTTCCAATTTGTGAGCTAGTTAAGTCTCATGGTAGCTTTCTGAGATTACAGCCTTATCTTTCAGACAAAGTAAGGCAGACACGTTAAACCTCTATAAAGTTTATAACCACAAATTACTCTTTTTTTTTCTAAATCCCCTCAAGTGAACTATTTTAGTTGAGTTAGATTACTTTGTATAATAATAAACCATCTGAAAGCTACCGAGAAGTTTCCAACATATAAAAAATGGCAATCTTATTTAAACTCTGGGAAACATAATTGTTTGCCCTTGCTGTATGTTTTGCATTCTTGAAGTATATCTTTTAAGGCATAATATACATTTTGAAATCCCATATAAGCATCTTTACAATAGTAATGGCTTTCCACAAGCTCTGTGGGAGGTGACATTTCAGCAAGATACTTCCCCTTGACTTTGTTTATTCCAGCAGTTTAAATTTTACCTCTGGTGATAGCTGTTAACTTGGCAATGTGAAAAGTGCTACATGATGTGTACTGTGCTCAGTCAGCTCATCAGAAGCTTACCAATTACGACTGTGGAGCCCATTCTTCCTGTCACAGCATGCCACCCACCATGCACGCCCGGGACAGCTGATCTTCACATGTGCATAAAATCTGAAAGTATGCACACATTTACACAGAGCCTGTACAAAGCAGGCACAATAAGTCTGGTGCTTTTCAGAAGCCTTTTTGTTTCCCGCAATAGCTCATACACAGGCAATTGTAGATTATTTATTACTCTCTGCCTGCCTTGGAAATGTCAAAAAAGGGAGCTTTCAAACCTCACCCTACAAGGGCATGAGCTTTGTACCTGCCATAAATCAGGATGCCTGTGCTTTGGGCAGAGGACCAAACTCTCAGGATGGCTGTGAAATAGGAGGTTGCAACTATCGGGATTATTCATCTCATCTGTGGCTCAGTCTGCACCTACATCTTCCAGATGCTTGGGAAAGGAGGTAGCTGGAAGTAGATTGTGGACACAAATTATTGAAATATGCTGGAATGACCCGTGAGTTTGGCATCTTTGTATTGTGAAGTAAAGAACTCTGTTAACAAAAGCCTTCATAAGCCTGTTTCTCCAGGATTAAATCTGATCTCTGTTTAAAGTCTCCTAATGACATCAGCAAGGCAAGATTTGATTCTAGACAGATGCTATTTGTCAAGTACATAGTGAGTGTTCAAGCTTCAAAAATAATGCTACCTTTGAGCATTCATTTTCATTTGGAATATCCCACCGAACATGCAAAATCCAGATTGGGCTTTTTGTTAAGCCATGATTTGTACTTATCCAGAGATATTTTTTTTCTTTATTTTGAAGAAACTATTTACAAAGCAATTTAGTACCAGACTCAGTCACCTTTGACTGCAGTCTCTTTTGCATCAGCTAAAATAGACATAACTCTGTTCAAGTAAGCAGAGTATCACTAGTGAAAACCCAGGATAAATAATCAGAGAATCAAGCCCTTTGAATAGCAAATGACTCCATAAATAGTCCCATTGATTTCAGTGGTATTTCATGGCATAAGCAGCTACATTAATGGAAACAGCATACAAGACCCTTAGTGCTTGGACAGAAAAAAAAAAGAACTTATTAAAAAAATTATTTCATAGCACATTAGTCGGTTGACACATTACTAGCTTATTGTATTGTGTTACTAAAGGCAGAATCAAATGAGTTGATGACAAGGATGACTCCTCTGTTAGTTGCCGTGACAATTCAACACGCCTGTACCATGAAAGCTCTGTCCCTTATTTAAGAAAATCAGAAAGCAAATGAAGTCATGCCAGTGAAATGCTTTCCATTACCTTTAAACAAATACTTCTTTAAGCAAGAAAGAACAACATTTTAGTGAATGGAGTTGCCTCTTCTGGGGAGATTTATGGACAGTATCAAAATATGAGAATGTCATAATGTGGTGTCCCCTGGCTCCATTGCTCTGTGTGACTTGAAAATATTATTTTGCTTCCTTTTCCTTGAAATACAGTGAAGAACTAAGTAAAGTCCAAACATGCTTTCTTAATGTCGTTTCTTTGGCTAAACACATTTTTAAAAAATAGAGAAGTGTTCTCTCTGGAAATGTTTTGTGGCATCTCTAAGTCTGAATCTGAGAACTGGGTCTGGATCCAGAGAGCAGTAAAACACCTACCCAGCTTTAAGTCTTCTGGAGCCAACAAAACTGTTGCTGGGATCTAATTACTTTTCTGTACATCCATTTCTGGAAGTGACTTTGGGTGGTTTGACTCCACTTAGGGAGTTGAAACATGATGCACAAAAGCAGAGGAAGAAACTGCGATGGCTGGGGAGCATCACAACCTGACTAGCAGTGGCGTCAGGTCCCCACACATACCTGCCAGCCCCAAATTTGCTGTCAGCATTCTCAGGGGTGCAGATAATGTATTTCAAGTATTCAATTTCAAGAACTGTGCACCCACGTACATGCTGAAAACTTTTGTAATTACAGTAGTTCAGATGAAACCACATCAGCTCTGTCCTTGCCTTCCTCTCATTGCCTTTCTTTGTATTCTCTTGTCATTTCACATAGTGACTACAAAAAATGCTTTGTCCAAAACACAAACTCCCTGTTCCAAATGCCACTCTGCTATCAGCAGGAACAGTATTTCAAATAAGCTGCTGGGCATTTGCCTCTATGAATAGCAGCTTCTTTGCTCATGCTAGACTGTAAAAAGCTCATATGTATCTTCTGAGTGCACATTTTTCACTAAGAACCTCCAGAGCACAAAAAGAAGGGGTCACAAAAGGCAAAAAAAGGAGATCTTTTGCTTTATCGCAAATAGTTCTCTGCTGTCTTTCCTCAGTTATGACCAAGCTGTAGCTATTTTCTATTGAGCGTGGAGCATTCTTATTCCCAGGAAATTTTTAAGGGAAGTACTTTGAATAAGGTTGTACAGTGGCGATTTTTCAATACTGTCTGAAACTAGCCTACCATTTCTTCTCTTTCCATATCACAGTGAAGTGACACAAAACGTATAAAATGTAAGGTAAGGACAAGATCATGTACTAGCCCGTACCTATGCAGCCCACGCTGTTACCCCATGGCCGAGGGGGAGGAGGCTCTTCCTAGACCTCCAGCTATAGGGGAAAGGCACTGTCCAGAGCTCACAACGTACATTGCAACAGCAGTTGGAGAAGGTTAGGAGGAGGATAGTCCCCAACAGCTGACTTTCCTAGCCTTTTGGATAAGGAATTTTGTCTTACTGGTATAGGCTCCTATGGAATTATTGCTACCCTCAAAACAGAGAGGACAAAGAAAAGCTAATGAGATATTTGTGAATTAATACATCAGTGAAAGATTCTCAAGAATGGATTTTGCACATCCCCGCCACAGACATGAGGGACACTTGGTGCTGGCTGCAGTTATGTTCTCCAGTCTCTCAATGACTAGCTCCCTGCTCTTTACAAAGTGGGACTCTAACATTAGAAAATAAGGAAGTTTCTAGTTTGCTAATAAAAAGGTTTCCCAATCTCCCAGGAAACATAAATGAAGATTGAAATCATGCTGTCTGCTGAAAATCACATGTTTCTAAACGATCTCATGACATTTATAGGGGAGAGGGATGATGCCTGATTTCTGTTTTTTTGGTGTTTGGATAAATTTTTCCATATTTATTAAAAAAAAGTTTTGAAAATGGTCTCTCAAAATCTTTTATTGACTGAGTGATTGTGTTATGTCTTACTGTATTAAAATCACTCCAATAATGTGTAGTATGAACTCCTGGGTTTTTTCAGTACTATTTCTAAAACATTTTTGTTTTCCCTTTTTATTTTCTGAACTGAAACAAAATTCCTTCCCTTTCCCTTTCCCTTTCCCTTTCCCTTTCCCTTTCCCTTTCCCTTTCCCTTTCCCTTTCCCTTTCCCTTTCCCTTTCCCTCTCCCTCTCCCTCTCCCTCTCCCCCTCCCTCTCCCCTCTTTTAAAATTATTCATTTTTTCTTCTTTTCTCCCCCACCTTTATTTCTTCTTTTTCTCTTCAAACCAACCAACTGACAAACTAGCTCAACTGATTTTTTTTTAGCTCTCTTTTGAGATAAATTTACTGCCCAAGATAATACCAGTCAGGAGCCCAGCAGTCCAGTGTTCTCTAATTACTGACAAACCTACCTCTGCAATATCAATGCAACTTGATCTCACTGCATCAGTAACGTTGCATCCGGTTTTTCAAGCTTGACAGTGGTGGTGTAAGAAGGAGTGAAAATTGACAGCAAGTTGACAGGATACTAGTGGGACTACTCTGGGGTCCATCACACAGTCACCTTATCTCTATGCCACAAAAACCCTAAGTCTGTCACCTGAATAGCTGTTACAGAGAACTGACCTAACAATAGTGGGTTTTTTAGGTGTTTGCTGTGAATGAGGTTTTCCTCTTCAGGTCCCAGAATTATCCTTAATGCATAGATGGAGGAGACATAAAAAAAGATGGGTGAAAACAAAATCACATGGGAAGTGGAAAATATTTGTTCTCTCCATGTGCACATATTGTGCTGAGCGCAGCAGGGTGTTGAGATGGACTCCTCAGATGCTATCACACTAACTGCAATATCATGTAGCTGTGTATCTCCTTCAAGCTGCGCTGCAGAATTCTATAGTGTGAACACTCAGCTGGCTGTGTTCAATCTATACAATCTAGAAAGAGAATGCATTTTCTTTGGATACTGATCTTATTTTCTGTTCCTGTTGGTATTCAAAATTAATTGTAATAAGGAATAATTTCATTGTCATGATTCCTTGGTTCTGTATTGGTTTTTGTTGTCTTAACAGAAATAATAAAACAAATGGTTCTGCAAGCACCAGACATAATGAAGTGGTCTTTTAAAAATTTCTATTTGATATTCTTACATCTCTTCCTTTGCCTCACTGCAGCAGCTTTGTCCATTTAAAAGGAGCTTTCTGCCCAACTCCATTACACTTCCCTTTCCAGTCGCCTCAGCTGTCTTTCATGCCTGCAGATATCAGCTGTGCAGAAGATATTATATGCTCTCAGTAGTCAGGAGCTAACATGCTGGCAGAATACCTGCTGATTGGATAGCAAGAGGTCAATCAAAAAGATAACTGTGACTGTTTTATTCCTAGTGGGACATCAGTTTGACTCTGTGTCCTCTATCCAGCCTCTAAATTCAATGAGACTTGTGAGATCTCTCTTTAAGGCTTTGACGTTATTCTTTGGCTGAAATTGGCCAGTGGTTCTGGAAGTTACAAGAAGTGAGGGGACTGACAGACAATGAATCAGATGAATCAATAATGCAATATGTATAAGGATAAATAAAAAAAAAAAAGTAAATATCCAAAACAAATTGTCTCTCAGAAACAAAACAGGTAAAAAAAGAGGAACTTGTATTCCTAATTCATATAAGTACTTTGAAAATTCTGCTAAGAAAGATTTTTTAATAGAGTTGGAGTGAGAGTAAAACAGATCTTTTAAAGGCACGATAACAAAATATGCTAGTTATGAGTCCGTTTTGGCTGAGAAAAGAACATTTGAATCATGGCAGTGACACTGAAATGCTTTCTTTATTTTAAATTTGTGTCTGGCTCAGAACCTTGCACGCTTGTTACGTGATTTTGACTATCTGTTAACGCATTCAAGCTGTATCATAAATAGCAGTACTGAAAACATATGCCACAGGGGAAAGAGATCTGTAATAATACCAGCTGCCATTATATGATAATAAATTTCAGTCACTACTAACCTGGGTGTTTTTCATAGGGAAACAAGTGGCAAATTTACTGAAGAAAAATTTGTGTAAAACTTTCAAGTTTTAAAGCCAGTTCTAGAAGAGATAATCCACTCTGATCAATGGGAAAAATAGTCTGGGCCTAATTTTGAAGCTGAATACATCTAGTTTGATTAAACAGTGAGTAAGAGCAACATGGTAACAATTTTCACACATGTAGAAGGAAAGTCTTTTAAGGCAGCAGTTTTAGGGTACATATTCAAAAGAAAGAAGAAATAAACTACAGGAAAAATTAAACAAGGTGTTTAAAAAACCTTCTAAAGGCTAGAATTTATTACACAGAAAAGCCACTTGAAAAATATCAGTAAGGGTTTAATTATCATTTTATTATGAAAAAAATAAGCTGCAGAACCAAAGATATGTACTCAGAAGTAATCTAGCTTTGGGGTGAGAGAGCTCAGATAGTCTCATTATTCACTCACAATTTTAATTTCTATGATTCTATGACTGAATCTCATGATGAGGTCATTTTCCTCTTCTGGAGCTAGCTAGCAGATGAAATAACAATGTATATTATGGCAAATAAGCAGTCAGGTTAGTGTTTGCATTTCATGGCCACTGAGTACTTTGTTATTAGGACAACAGTCTGTACATTTCTTCCAAATTCTGTTTAAAGTAGGTTGTATTCCAGCTGGTGACTATTATGTCCTGAAGTGGTGTGATTATCTCCAAGGGAAAACTGCAAGAACACAGCTACTTCAGGAATCTTTTGTCAAGGACAAAGTCCATACACACACCCCCACCCACCCACAGACCCACCCACCTTGTATATGTATAGATATCTCCTTTAATGTAGAGTTATAATTATAGATAAAATTTTAGTATAACTGAAAGTAAATTATTTCTCTTTGGAAGGATATAAGGTCAGTTGCAGTGTGTAGGGACAAACACAGCAAAAATAAAGCTGCAGGATTCTTAATATGCAATATATTAAATAAATCCACATGACTACACTCTCTTGATTCAGAGGTGTTTTCAAGACACATGGAGTGTCAGTTCGTAACAGGAAGAACAAGACTTTTGAATCAGATGTAGTTTAACTCAATGAGTAAGCTTCTAAAGTCTTACTGAGCTTTTCAAAGCAAAAATAATGTATTTGCACTGTCAGAGATTTCATTGGAAAATAGGCTTATGTAAACAGGTAGGATGGAAATGTAACTTGCAGCTGGGACTACAACCTGTAGGTTGCTTGGCATAGTGTCACGTAACTATTTCCATAAAAGCTAGTGGCTTCTTCAGTGCCATTTGGATTTCTGCCACTGTCTTAGATAGGACAAAGTTTTATGGGTGGTTTTTAGAAATTTTCTGAAACCCACAGACAAGATTTTTTACATCGTGTTTTGGCTTCTGTTATTTAAGGCAATGAAGAGAGCTGGTAGGTTTGGTCAAGCACAGGCCTCCTTCTGTGTCACACACATGACCCTAACAGGTCAGCACAGGATTAAAATCTTTCTCAAATAAGGCCTCTTGGTTCTGAAAGATCCAGCTGAGCCTAATACAGAGAGGGCAAAAATCTTTTCCTTTTGGGTGCACTAGGCTGCTGCATCAAGAGCTTTGGGAGGCACAGGCACATCCTAGTCCAAGTGGAAAGACCTTTTCCTGAGACAAAGCTCAAGCTGTTTTCTGACAGACCCATGCCAATCAGTTATAGCACAGACGTTATTCTGCTACTACAAATAGTGCACAGCAATATTCAGCTAATATATAGTTCTTTCAAAAATTTATTTACTTGGTATAATTTACAGGAGCCCTGAGCTACCTCTAACCTCTACTGAAACACAGGCTTTTATGGATCTGTTCTGCCAAACTGATCTTTGGCAAAACAGAGATTCCCAGGCCTCTGTATTCAATTTAGAAAGATGTTTCTTACTGAATGGTTTGTTTTTTCCAGCACAAATAAGGGTCAATCAACATTTTCAAATAACACACAAACGTACCAGTTTTATTAGAATTTGTATCTCTAATGTTTTTATCATGGCCCATGAAAATCAACCCAAGATAATAGCAGGAAGAATTGACCAAAGAATAGCAGTTTCTTTAATCAAGGGAACATGATTAAATCAAAAGCTTTAGATCTGTGGTTATTATCAATGGTCTTTTGTCTATTAATAACAATATGTCATCAGTGAATTTAAAAGATGAAGTTGCTAGAGGGTGAAATGTCTACATCTAGATGGAAAAAGGTCAGAACTGTATTCTTTGTAATTAAATCCATTAACTGTACTGTGGACAGTTTTTCAAGTGATTTAGATTAAAATATATTAGTGAAGTACATCAATACTTCTACAGAAAGATGCTCAAATCCTACAATTTATAAACATTCAAGTATGCTTTCCTTGGACTCTTTGTTGTTCTAAATAGTTCTCAGGCTGTAATATTTTAATTAAAAAAAAAAGAAGAATAAAACAAAACAGAACAACAAAATGTTGCTAATAAGAGGTTTGGCTTTCCATTAGAAACTTCGGCAGAAATATCCCATGGCACTGAAGCCTGAGAGTCACCACCATTTTCTATTCCTGTGGTGTAGCCATAGGGACAGTGAACATTCTTCCACACCTTTTATGGACAACACATCTCTTCTGCACAAGAAGACATGCAGGCTTGTGGGGAATTTACTAGCCTAGGAAAGATAGTCAGCGTGTGAAAGCAAGACCAAGCAGTTGTTGAGTAGCATGGTCTGTAGTGGCGTAGAGCTTTCAGAACCCAAGGTACATCTTTGCACCAAACACCATTATACAGTACAGATATACTTTGTATATATTAGTGCATTAAAAGGTGTAGTAAATGGCTGTTTGTACATGCAAAGGATGTAAGAAGTTATGATTTTTCTGTTTTCTGAGCTTGGAAGGAAGGCAGATTACAATTTTCTATGGTAGTATTTAGAGGCCTTAGCTCATAGATCCTCCCTTTTCTTCCCACTCTTCCTTCAGTCACTGAGCTACAGTTTCCAAGGGAGAAGTCTTTTATAGATAATGAAGTCTTACTGATTTATCTGTCCTGTGTATTGGCCAGCCAAGAATCCTATGAAAAACAGATGTGATTTTCTAATTAATGATAGTATCAAAACTTAGCCATAAGGAGACCTAATGAAAGTTGCATGTGCATCTCAGTTCTTATACTTCACTACTATTGAATGCAACCGGTGATTTTGTGTTCCTCTGATTGTGTCGTTAAAATAGATACCTTGTATTGACTTATTAACTCCGAATACATTTTACAAGAACTCTGTAGGAAACCAAGCATAAGGCTATTTGATATCACTTAGGCATAAAATTTGGGTTTGGTAGATAGTACACATTCATCAGCTGGAAAAGTGACACCAGAGGCACTTTTAGTGACTGCCTCGGGAAAGTCTGTAGGGACAGTACAAACATCTGAACCACAATGGTCTTCTACATGTTAGCTGCATGACCACTGCTTATACAGATACAAAGATGGTCCAGCTGCCGTAGCCTGAACATGGTCACTTTCTTGGTTAGAAATTGTGTGACTACTTATGTAGATCACATACATTGAGCTGGAGCATAAGAAGTGGAAGGAAGCGTGGCTGCCTGCACAAATGTCCTAGAAGTATGTTAAACGAAGTGTAAACTATCATCCTGTACTTTGGAGCTCTTAGCCGCAAATAGGCAGAGGTGAGCAATTTTATGCTATAAACAAAGCACAAATAAACATACAAATAAAGTATTTATGAAATATTTAAAAACATCTATTGAATTTTTTGGTTATAAGTGTGAAATCTTTGCACTTGCATTGTTTATTACAAGTTCTTTAAACTCAGTTGAAGGGTTTTTTTTTCAGTTTTTTAGATCTTAATTATTTTAGTCCTTTCTACTAGAATCTTTAATTTTCCTTTTGTAAGTGCTCATATACTATCAAACTTTTTTCCTGTCCTGAACACTTTTGGTGTATCTATTTCTCTACCTTTTATAGAATCATTTCCTCTAATATCAACAGCTTTTCTATACTTCTTTCTGATTGCAGCTCACTTGTTGAAATTTCCAGTATATTTTCTAGAATATACTGATAATTTTAACTTTTTTTTTTCTTTAATGTGAAGGGATCCTAGCTTATCAAAAATTGCCATAAATTCAAAAGAACAATGTACTGTAGGCAAGTCGAAAGTATCCAATATGTGCTCTTCTTTCATTTTTCCGATCATCTCTATTTAGTTCTGTTAGGACTTTCTCAGAAGAAAGTAGTCCACTTAGAAATGATTGGATCATCTGTTTTACCTTCAACCAAGTGACATTCATTCACCCATTAACAGTCCTTTTTTTCCCCATCCAGATGTCACCAAGAAATAATTTTTTCTACTTTAATAAAACACCAAAAATACAAGGTAATGGGACATCAACAATTGCAAGTAATTATTTCATAGTGTAAAATGTCATGAATTTTTAATAACATCAGAACTTAAAAACAAGGGAGTGAAGGAAGAACACTGAAAAAATTGACAGGCAAGTAAATGACTACAGTAATTTCCCCAGGGAAAACAAGTGTTTTCTCAGGTTATAGCTCTACATCAGAAAGTCTAATATAGACCAATAATTTCTACATAGTTACAATTGCAATCAGTCTTCTATTTTGAGGCATCTTTTTACTCTTTTCATTCATTTAACAGAATTTTATTTTTTTTTCCAGAACAGTAAAGTTAGCCCTTCAAACAAAGTAGACCCACTTCATCTTAGCTCTTTGGGAGGATATGGAACAACCTTTTTCTCTTATTTGAAAAAAAGAAACTTATCTAAAAATGTGAAATGGGTAGTGTGTCTCAGTGGTCATTAGATGAAGGGAGAGCGGCAGCTGAAGTTTGCTGAAATGTAGTTTAGAGAGGGATAATTTTCCCTTCAGTTCTCACTGATGCTTCTCTGAGAGGAAGTCACCTCCCTGTCCAATGCTGTTTTTCCTGTTCTCTTCCAAGTCATTGTCTAGGTGATATTTTTCACAGTATTATTAATGGTAATATAATTTATTATTTTAGCATATCGAAATGAAATACTTAGTTCATTATTAGTAATTAGCATACTTAGTTCATGCTGAACTTTGTAACATTGACTCTTATTATAAGCAGGGTCATTGACTTTGGGCTCTAGACTTGCTTTTAGAATAGAAGGGGTAGTCCAGTCTGGTCTGATGCTCTTGCCTTCTTGTCCTTTCTCCAGGGAAAATGGTTGTGTGTATTACAATTATTTTTTTTACTTTTTTTTTTAAATTTACAGATCATATATATCCACGTAAAATCACTGTGCAATGATTCTGGGGAACTAAACTACAAGAAAATGGATGTTGTAATTGGATCTGAAGGTGACAAACATAGGATCATTCCTGAGAAACACAGTCATTGTCTTCAGGTGGGTGTTGAAAAAGCTCCATCTCCTGCACACTGGATGAGAAAAAATAATAATAAATAAATAACCATGACACTGAAATTTTGGCAGAATGATTCAGTTACCTTTTAGGCACGCTGAGCAGTTTGAGTACCTTGAAGACATGAAATCTACCACGGGAAGTAGGCTCAGTTTGTTAAGCATGAAGACATGTATCTTTGACCAGCTAGACTTTTTATAAAAGAAATAGGAAGGAAGAGTTAGGCATCTCAGACGAGAATACCACAATTCATAATACACAAACCCATTTAAGACCATGAACTCTCCCATGTAGTACAATACACAGAGTGCTGAAAAATCAGAGCAGTCACTCCTATGAATGTACCCTGTTGTTCATATGAAGGACAAACTGGTCTGTACTTGTAGGGGTAGGTCAGATGGCATGTGTACAATGGACAAAATGCATCCATTTATAGATCCATCGAACATGAACATTTATCATCAAGAAAAGTGTCCATCTACCTGTAAAAAATGAAAATAAAAAGTAATGTTCCACATGCTTTTTACAAGAGAGAGAAGAGCAGAGTGTGGGAAATTCAGTACTATTCAGGATGTTGAGTGACTCGAGTGCTGGCTTACAGGTTCTTGGAGACAGGAGACTGGGCTGTTGTCTGATGATGGTAGTTATCTAAATTATTTAACAGAACATTTGCTTTTCTATGAGGCTTTCTGATATAAGTGACTATGTTCTCCTATAGAATATATATATTCGTAAATAGTTCAAAGTTAAATTTTTATCTTATTGAACACTACTAAGCTATTACCACTGACTTTGTTTTTGCTAAGCAAACATTTATGATTTTACAGAGGCAGATATGAACAATTCACATTCTAACAATTTATTTACAATTTACTGAAGACAGTATATTTGGCAAGGGAAACAACAATTGTGCTGTTGGCATGTAATAAAATATGGGGGAAAAAAATCCTGGAGAAAGAGTAGAGCAGTAGCAAAGATGGCAGCTGGAACCTGGAGGCATGTGGTAGCTGGAAGGGAAGATCTAATTCCATTTACTATCATTTCAATATGTTTGAAACTTGCTACTAAGAATGTAGAAGAACCAGTTAACAGCATACATGATAGTATCCAGGTTTATCTACTTTAAACTTTTTATTAATCAGCATATTTTTTTTTCTGAAGTAGCTAGTAAATTATGGAAGGCCTAAACAATATTCTGAGTACAGTATTCAATGGCTTCACAAGGAGTCATAAAATTGTCAAGAACTGATTACAGTTCCTTCCCCTTTTATGTTTTCTCTCCTGGACTTCAACTTTTCATTGTTATCTTGTTCATATTCATGGCTTAATTTTATTTTATACGTTTGGAAAGATGAAATACAAATGATCTTCATGTTTTATATTTATCTTTTAAAATGTATATAGTTTTCCTGAAGTCATATTCTGTGAGAGTCACAGAAAAATTGGACATAGGAATGTCAATTAGATTGCTATTATTTCCCATTTTCCATATTTTGAGCACCAAACAATTTTTCTGCTTATTAGATCTAGTAATTCTTACCCTTTTTGCAGTCTGGAACTAGCTTCAGATTTTTGCCTTAGACACACTGTCTGCTAAAATCTACCTTTTTACTGGATTAGACTCCCCTGAAATGCTTTTCTACTTCTGTGGTACTCCAGTGGGAAATATTCCAAGATTTTATTAGTTAAAATGTTTTATTCTTTGGCACTTTGCTTCTAGCTTACGGTTTGCAGACCTTAACTGTAGTTATGCATGGTCTCCTCACAGTTTGGCTTGCACTGATTTGTGTTGTAATTCTGCTTATTCTGCAGAGTATCTTACACAGTGTATATGTTCACTAATGCTGAAAATATTTCTCAAAACAAATGTGGCAAAAATAAGTCTACATATACCTGGCCAGTTAAACCTTGGTAATAATGATAGCTGTGTAAGGATTATACTTGTTTCTTTTGCTCTGAAACTGTATTCATTCTCTAAATCTTATAATACTACTTAGTGCCTCAGTTAGGGTTTTGGTTTGGTTTTTTTTTCCAACCCTACCAGAAGGCTGCCTTCCTTACTGAACTAGTGATGTTTCCAGTAGCTGCTGGGCATCACACTGCTCATTGCCTGCCTCCTCGGGACATCTTGCTACCTGAGGAAAACAGGTGACATCTCACCTCAAGGCCTCTTTAGCAGAAACAGAATGAAGCGTCATGGTGATGACTATCTGACACCACAGCAGGCCTTGGCAGTAATATTCTCCTAGTGGTATTTTTCCAGCTTAACATAAGTCAGTCATGCATAGGAATCAGCCCTGTACACATGACCCTCCCAAATCAGGAAGCGTAAAATACTCAGAGGCGGCTTAAACTTTGTATTTTACATAAACATTAATCTGCCTGTGACCTTAGAGTGCACTGGTTACAGTTTGGCTGGGTGGCAGGATCTGTATTCAAGAGAAACAGAGCAGTTCTCTAGAGGAACTGGGAGCAGTTTTGAAAGTCTTGTTCACTGTAGATGAGATTGTTAAATTCGTTATAAAGGAATGAGTAATTTTTAGATAAGTGTATTAGGTCTCCCAAGTGATTTGCATGTATAATCAAATGAAAAGACCTCTGAAATATTGAAACTGTAGATGAGAAAAGTGAAATTCTATTAAGAAAGAAAGAACCTCCGCATTTAGAGCGCATTCAGAGAACATATCAGAGTATAAATTTAATGCAATGCAGCAATGCTCATCTTACTTTAAAAGTAATTATACAGAAAAAGGGGCATTTAAAATGTATAAGTAGAGGCTTTTTTGCACTCATACAGCATATAATTAACAAAGTTCTTTAAACCTATTCATAAAAGAAAGTAATAAACCACTTGTAAATAATGGCAGTCTCATATTCTTTACAGTTAAATGTCAATAATCTGAATGTCTTTTTTATACTCAGTTATAAAACTACATTTTTGACATATTAAGTAGAGGCAGGTATTACTAGTGTGGCATTTCAATTTTCTAGAGATTTAGACATATTCATATAAAAAGGATGCAAAATGAAGAACTGTAGCTATAGAAAACTGGAATGCTTGTAAATGAAATCAATACTCTACCTGTAAAACACAAAGCGATAACAGAAAAGTGAAGTTGCAGAACATTTCATAGCAAAATTAAAAGGTGTAGGTGTTGAGATCTTAAAATACTAAACTGTAGGTGCAGAACAAGAGAACAAGAGAACTACAGAGGAAAGTACCGAAGCTTGCAGTATTGTACAGATCAATTAATAATGATTTGTTTTGCAGCAATTACTGAATCCTCACAAGATTAATTTGAAAAACAAATCCAGCTTTCTTCAATGCTCATTCTTTTAGGAGTGACCCTTCTCAGAAATAAGGAGGAAGGAAGGGAGGAGGAAGGGAAAGATTAAAGAAAATATAAATTAATGAAGGAAAAGAGTATAGATCATAAGTTATTTTGGACTTATTTTTGGTTTGATTTGATTATTTTTTCTTCCTCACCTCACTCTTTGAGAGCCAGCATTGCACAGCAGACTCCTGTTCTGACATATGCTGTCTTGAATAGCCAAAGTGCAGGATGCTTTCAATATGCTCTTCTCTTTGACCTTGCCCTTGAGCTCGTGGGTACCTAAGTAGGGATATACAGCTGGTTGTGAGAAGTGAATTACTCTGTGCCAAGTGCTACAAAAGCAACAGAGAGATTGGGCTAGATTGAAGGTTGTGGGCCTGAAACACACTCAGACTTTATGAGGGTTGGATTTTTTTATTCCTCTTGTCTGTCTGCATATGTTTAAATTTCAATGTTTAGCAACATCTAAGATTTTGTCCATGTTTACTACTGTCCATTGAAAGACATGTCTCTTTGCCAGTTTATAGGAATAAGTGAGAAAAAAATCAATACTTCCCTGAAAATAAGCTTCAGTTACCATTGCTACAATTCAGAGACTGCACCTTAAGAGCCACAGTTTATGTTGCACCAAACCTTGAATTTTAGGATTGGTTAGTTTTCCACAAAACGGAATAAGCTAATTCTTATTAGATTGATTCGAAAATGCTTAAAAATAATTGATTGTTTATTAAAAATATAAATGTGATGTCTGCAAGAATTAAATGTTTAATGTTAAAGAATATATTATCATAGGTAAGGTTTTCCAAAGAACTTGTTTCCCTGTTAGAACCACAAAAATGTCTTCCTCATATTTTTACCTAAAAGGTAATTATGTCTGAACAGTCTTCTATATTCTATTTAAGATACAGTATAGATAAATACAATGTATTGTATAGATATAGACATTTATATATACATATAAATATAGATATATCTATGTAACTATATATATATATATACACATACATACATACACACACGCACAAGCGTGCTTATTTTTTCAAGGAAGACTAGGGGAAGTGAGGCTGTGTCCGAACTGCAGGTGGACACTTTGAGATGTCCTAAAGTCTTGGTCTTTCACTTATGCAGTTTAGTGCCCTGGCTGGATCTCACCATGTTTCTCTCCCTACATGCTCACATTTTCTTTGCAAACCAATTCAGGAACAAAGGGAAAAACGGTGAAACCTGGGGGCTTCATGCAGCACAGATGCAACCATGTCAGACAGTTTAGACTCAGCCTAAATTTCTCTTAGCAACATCACTTAGAGGCTTAAAATTAGATGGAAAAAAATTTAGACTTTAGTCTTTTAACAAAGGAATTAAAGTAACATTTGCTGCTAGGTTGGGTTTACCTGAGGTTTTTCTGGTTACTTCTTTCCTGTAATGCACCTCAATACAATCTTCCACATGCATGATATCCATCCTGTGCTTCGAGAAGTCACTAGCCTCTCTACCTGTAGTTCAAATTTGAATATTGCTCCTTCAGATCACCCAATATGTCACTGCCTATGCCGAGAAGGTTGGAAAATGAAGAGTCAGGCAGCAACAGTGGAATGGCAAGAAATTTAAGGAAATATTTAATTGAGGTTTTTGAAACTTAAAATTCAGGATCAATATGGAATCAGCACTAGAAAATCCTTCCCTATGGCAAAATCTGCTGGTACATCTGATTCCTTTTTTTGTTTCATTTCTATGCTGGAATGAAGAAAATTGAAACAAATGAACAAATTTCATTTTGACGCCAAAGTAGCATCACTGCAATGTGGGGAGGATCTGAAAAAGCAGAAATCTGGTCTATAGCAAGGAGATTCAGACTTCTCCAACACTCAGCTTGATCAGACTTCTGAGCTGAAATTCCCCTGTGCTTGCTAGTGATGAGAAACTAAACAAGTCAGGAGATTGAAGGTGCAAGTGCTACGAGAATATAAAAAACATGCAAACTAAATGCATTTTTTATTAATACTTGAAATTGTAGATTAAAGAATACCTGTGTGATGAAGTTGTAGCTATTTTTTATTATCTGTTTTTTTTTAATTAAAGCTATCAAACATATTCAGAATTGTTGTAACAATTAGTGATCATGCAAAAAAAGTGCATATCTACTTCAATGACATCATTTTCTGAATTTAAACATGATGGTGTGATATGGGATTATTGAACTGGTAACCTAATGATCATTCCTCTTTTTCTTTTTTCCATTCCAAATAGTAATTTATTCATGGGATGGGAATCTTTGTCTGCTTTTTGAACTCAAACCTTGACACTGTGAAGCAAGTTGCTATATTGCTATCCATGATTTGGGAATTGAAAGCTGTTTGCTTTTTGAATCTCCTAAAATTTGAATTTAATATTTTATTAAATGTACCATAGTCATTCCTTCATTTGTGCAGCGAACAAACATGAAAGAAAAATGACACAGACAATTTTCGGTCTAAAGGACAAAGGATGTATGTACACAAGTAAAATAGGGAATTAAAGAAATCTAAGCCATTTAAATAATAGAAAATTCATTAGATATTTCTCTGCTATAAAAAAACCATAACTCTACTTACATTAAGACTAATTCCCTAGTTCAACTCTGTAAAATTTGGTTTTTTTCACTTTACTTTGATGTAAAACTATTTAAGAAAGTAACTTGCCACTTCACTGTTGTGCAAGGTGACACGCTTCCTACAAAAATCACCATTTTGGTAACTCGTTTCAGAAGAAATCCAATGAGCTAAACTTCTTGAGTTACTCATTTTTACCTCTTCACCACTGTGACAAGCGTTTCTTGAACCTTGTTTAAAAGTTCTTTCTCACCCTTGCAGGGCACCTGGAAGCTTATCAAGTCCAGGCTATTTTGAGCTGTGAGTGTGTGGGAGGTAGTAAAACAAGGATTGAATTCTCATGTTTGATGGATTATTGTGATGGTAAGGAAGACCCTGCTAATCACAGCATAACCACTGGCCTGAGCAGATGTGCAAGTGCAGTTTTGTAACTTGAAGTATTAGCAGTAGCAGCATAGAAGTAACACTGCCCGTTATAGAAAGAAACTTGTTTAAATACTGGAAGGGAACACTGACAGGATTAAAGAGATGGAGTAACTGTTGGACAGTAAAGGGTAAAATAAAATAACCAAGTATACTTATCAATAAAAAAACTGGGTGGTGACTTTTAGTGAGAATAACTTCATGGAATGAAGCAAAATCTGAGAAAGGAATGGCAAAATCAGTGATTAGAAGCTGAAGTCAGACAAATTCAGTTCAGAAAAGAGAAGATATATTTAAAGGGAAGGATGATTCATGCAAATTGTTTCAGGGAGTAATCTAATTACAAAAGTCATTACCTCAATGCAAATGTACCTTTATTGGGCTTTGAGGTGTGAAAGAACACATCAAGTGACCTATCGATCTTTTTTGACCTTAAATTATACCAATATATTACAAAATATAATAGACATCTGTGTTGTTATTGTCAAGTCACTTCTCTGAGAGTTCATGGGAAGCTGTTAAAATATAGAATAGATACTTATTCTAGATATTTTTCTGAAAGTTTCAGGAATGAAAAATGTTCTATCCATAGATATGATAGTTCATCTTCAGGCCTCAAGACTGGTGTTCTGCCAAGATGAAAAGCACAAGTGTTACTGCTTGCTGCTGTTTCAGAGTCTGGAAACTCATAGAGACATCAATAGTTTTGCTTACCTTTACATGAAGACTAAGGGAAAGAAACCAATATAAACGATAATAAATTAATATAGAAGTTGATTTGATACTAATAATACTAATACATGTAATTAAACTAAAGTTATTAGGGAAACCAGTTAGAAGTCTGACCAGTCAGAAGTCCAAGTGTGGCAGAAAATATACCCCCACAGGTGATGCAGAAATTTTTTTTGAAGAATAGTGGATAGGACAGTACTTGCAAAACAATTTGCTTATGATTTGAAAAATAACAGGCTTATTTTTATAAGATCTGAAATGAAGAACTAATTCTAGTATAAAAGTTCTTATCTTAGAAAAGAAGAAGGCTGAAGCAGGCAGTGTTTTTTTGGGGAAGGGATGCTGTTGTAGAGGCACGCCAAGAAAGAAGGAAACTGTCTTTCCTTAACAGTTGTAGGCAGAATTTGTACCAGAGCCATGATACTAAGGCTGAATCACTAGAGGATGTGTTTAAAACAGCTTGGTCTATTCAAATTTTAGAAGAGCTGATGAACCACAGTTCCAAGAGAGAGAAAAAAAGGGGAAAAAAATAAAAAAGCAAAACTATAGCGAGGCTGGGGCAAAAGGCCCATATGCTGACTTACTGAGTAGCCATTTATGTGTTAGTAAAGGTAAGAAGCTTTTGCCACTTATTTTTTTGCTACTTTTTCATTACATGTGCATGTGGAAAGAAGGCAGGGTAGTATTAAACTGACATCCTGCCCCAACTGCCAGAATGTCTTGTTATGGCTTCAAAGTCTAGATTCACACAGCAGAAGGCACTGTCTGCTTTACTCGCTTGCACACTAGTAAGGGATCTCATACAGCCTGTGGAAACCTGGGCTCAAATCCCTCTTCTGCTGTTGGAAGACTAGAAAATATAAGCCTTTTTTCATTTCGTTGGTAAGAAGAAGCTCAATTGCCAGACTGTAGGGTATTTTGAAATTGAGAACTTCTCAGTCTTTTCTGTTAGTTCTTTTTCATTTCACATGTCATACTTAAATGTAGTTCGAGTTAGAACAGAAATAGCTATCTAGTGTCTTGAACACCTGCCTGGAATATGAAGAACCTGAGTTTTTTGGTCCTGCTTGGTTTAATGATAGACACAAAGAGGGTCTGCATCAACTTGCTCTCATTCCCCAGTGTGAGAGCCACAGTCCTGCTCTCACCAGGGCTCTTTCTCAAGGCAGCTCCACAGATATTCCCAGAGGAGAAACTTGTTGATGAAACAAGGGTGAAACCTCTTGATAGGTTTCAAACTGCAGCTTTGGCCAAGGAAAATTGACCATGTGGATCTCACTTTGAACTTTGGTTTGCAGGTGCCAGCTCTGTTCTCTAGCTTCCTAAATCCTGCATGTTTGTCTCATCCATTCTTTCTCCAGCTTGATGCATAATCTCTACGTTTGACTGGATCCTTTTTTTTATGTTAAATTTCATCTTCTTTTGATCCTGCCTATGCTATTCTGTTTTCCTCAAAATGACCTGGCTTTGTTTCTGACTGTGATATTTATTTGCAATGTAAGTCTCCAGAAAAGATCAGGCTCTAAAATTCTCACTACTGTTTTTGATATACGAATCCCACATGTTGATGGAAAGATCCAGGGGTAATGGCAAAGACAATGTCTCCAAGCTACTAAGGTCCATTTCATGCATTTTTCTTTAATGTAGTTATGAAATCCTAGGATGTAAAAAAGTTTATTATGAAAACTTTGAACAGACTATACCATTTCAATAAACTATTCCTGTTTCATCTTTCTTTTTATGCAGATATCAAATTGCAGATCTTTGTCAGAAATGAGATATCTCAGCAGGGTGCAGAACAATAATTATTCATGCCAGGACTGCGGTGATAGACATTACTCATAACAACTCAAATTAATCATAAGGCATATGATTGATGATAAGTACATCAAATTGTGTGGTGTGGACGCATGAGGACTATGGATATTGTTAAACATGTCTTTGATCCAAAATCAGAGGTGATTTTTTTTGAGAGAGCTCAAATCATCTGGCTATTTTATTTAGTCATTAATATGGATCCACATAGCAAATAAAGGCAATCAAAGGCACTTCAGTTGCCACTGGCAACTTTAAAATCTCTGAAAGAAGAGGCTATAAACATTATTGCTTCACCACAGAATATTGTCAGGGAAACATGCCAGGCATGCCAACATAACATTGTGTGCTTGAGATCCGTATATGGGTGTTAAGGCTGTATGGTTGGTGCCTCAAGTCAGAGAAATTTAAAAAAACCAAACAAACCACACTTTAGGATTATTTTGATTAGCTAGAAGAAGGATTTGACTTTTCCACTTCTGAGGATTTTGTTTCCTTAATCACACACAGTTAGCTGATAATGAAGGGTCAGATTGATGCCTAGGTTTATCTGTCCTTACTGAAGTACTCTCTCCACAGGCCTTCCACAGGTTTTGAGATTGCCAAAGGATGGAGAATAAAGGCTTTTCACTTAGAACGCCTTTCTTTATATGTCCTCTGCACACGAGGAGGGTGTGAAAATAATCTTGGCTCTCACCCCTCAACATGGCAGTGAGCTGAGCTGAGCTGGCAGGGGTGGTAAATAGTCTATACTATAGAGCATTTGGAGGTTACTTTCTTTCTGGAGCAAGTAGGCAGCTGAGGCTGAGAAAGGGGTTGGGACTCTCTGAGTCACAATTTCTTCCCCAGCTTGCTCTGGAGGTGCTGTAACTACTTGCCGTCCCAGACATGGGCAATTGAACACAGGCTCAATTTGGCCCTCAATAAAGAAGAAATCATGAGTCTGAGAAAAATTGTTCTATTTCATGAACCAATTTTCTCATGAGAAGACACAGCACATCTACAGAATTTCTGCAAACAGCATAGAAGACAGATGTATATTATCTGTGATGAGAGGAAATGGCTGAATTGCTTATTGGGGAAAAAATTAGTTTCCTTGATGACTCATTATTTCAAAAATTGCCTGTCAAGTTAATAGGCAGACTTTATTATTATTATCGTTTATTATTTCTATTACAGTAGCACTCAAGGGCTGCAGTAAAAAACTGGGGTCTCACTGTGCTAAGCACCATGTACAAACAAAATCTTCTTCTGGTCTCTGCCCCAAGAAGCTTACTGTTTTGAATTCTGAGATGGGAAAAATGTGGGCATATTTTTTATTTCAAGTCTCTGGGTTAGTATTTTAAAATAACTTCTAGTGCTGCTAATCAATAAAGATCTTTCTGCAAATAAACTATTGACAAATTTTCTTTTTTATTTTTATTTTTTTTTTCCTAAAGGAATTTTAGGTAGCAGAGGAAATATCTTGAAATGACAAAACTGCCCCCCCCCAAAAATCCAGATTTATGTTTATCCTTAGCAGAATGGCATAAGAAAACAGAGCACGAACTGATGAGGAAGCCTGGACAACTAGAAAAAGCACTGTCTGTTGTAGATTTGATGAATTTTAAATCTTCAAGACATGCTTAAATGGGTAGATTCTAAAATAGTCATTTTAGGTTGACAAAAAAATATGTGATCAGCATACATATATATGATACCATTTGCCAAGTAATAAGTTCCTTAACAATAATATTTTTAGAACTATTGCATTAAAAATGTAACATTAAACAAAGCCATTCAGTACTGGGACCAGCAGAAAAATGATTTGCCAACTATTAGATCTAGGAAACAAAAAGAATATAAGTTCTTAAAAAGCTGCTATTTTAATAGATGCTGAATAATAAGCAAATCATTAGGTACTGTGTCATGATGTCTTTACAGCTTTGCCTGTATTTTTAGTAGTAAGTATATCTTCATAACTCCCGCCTCCATATCTTGTCCATTATTTTTTCTTACTTAATCTGGCAACTCTAATTGATGATAATTTCAGAGTCACTGTTATCTTCTTAAAGTAATTCATATCATATTCACCTAGCAGTATGAGCTGCCCACTCCTTGTATTTCAATGGAAGTTTTCAAAGAGAACATTTTGTTAGGAGTGTATTCACCACTTAATTTAGTGTGCTCAAAAATTATCTTGATAGTCTATAAAAATAACAGCACACCAATTTCAAAACAGTGTATTGACAGAAGTGGAACCATACTTACATGACTCAGGACTGACTTTGACATTGTCTTTTGATATTAGTCTAATTTATATATATCTGAGTTGGGGTAATTTATTTCTTAAAAATGTAAATTTCAAAATCATAGAGGAAGAAATTGTTCAGTATTTTATCCTGGAATGTAAAAGTGTGAAGTTTTCAAAGTAAAAGTTAAGAGTTACTTTTATATCTACTTTATATTCCTTTACAATACACTACCAAAGCTTCTTTTGTGACATTTCATAAAAGCAAATGAGGAAAAACTTCAAAGACTGATGATTTAAAGTTCTCTAGGCTTCATTTCACTAATATTTCAACTCTAGAATATAATTTTCTCTTGGTCTTACCTGAAGGCTATTGCTGCTTCTAGTCAATTACACTGTATTATTTTTTTCAATTGGCTTTTCTTAGTGAAGTGTTGTTTATTTACAAAATTAACTGCCCTGCCCCATAAGATTCATTGCAATGCAACACAGTGTGCATCATCAACCTGCCCAATGTAATGCAACAGATTTCAGGTAATGGGGAGAATGGAATCTCACAACTTTTAAAGCATTTCATCTAGGCATCTTAAGTACCTGATCATCTGCAGTATATATTTTCTATAAGCAGTACAATGAGAATGCTCATGAAGCAGTTCAGAAACTGAGAGTTAGTTCTGGTCCATAGTATTGCTCCAGCGTGTGTTAGCTGCACATTTAGTTATGTTAAATAATCAAGGTATAATGAGTGGCTTTATACCTTGATGTCTGAAGGGCAACCGTATCATTATGGCATACCTTTTTGAAAATTGTTTTCCAGGATTTTTTCCAGTAGAGGTATCCCCCCTCCCAAGTATTACTGGCTGTCTTTCTATCTGTACTTCTCAAATAGTTTTGAAGAATGTCATAGTGTACCCTTAGTCTGAGAAGTGAAGTAATCAGATAATATTGAGAATCACTGGGCTATGGAATCTGATTACTGATATTTACCTTGTGATTCTGCTATAGAGGACAATCAAAGCAGTGGGAAGGACACATAAAGAAAAATTCCAAAATAAGCTCTCAGAAGTTTATGCTTCTGAAATGAATATTCCTAACTGCAAACAACATTTGCAGTAACAGAGATTAAAAATAACAACCTTTGTGTGTGTAACAGTAAAGTTTCTCTTTTAACTTAATAGTTCAAGTAGTAATTCTTCTATCCTTACTTGATATCCTCTTCTTAAGCTCGCTTAAAGTTATCATATTAGATGTGAGGTTACCATGGGAGAATGAACCAAAGAATTTTGGAAGAAATTTCCTGGTTAAATATTTTAGGCAGATGGGTACTGTTGATGCAACCAGTTCTTTGAAGAACTGAAGTTGCCTGGTTGCAATAGCAGAAGAATGTTACATTAATGAGTGACTTGTTTGTGGTCACAGTGGCTCTGTAAGAGAGAAAGACTAGGGACAAATTGGAAAAGAACTGAAAATGAGGATTCAGAGAGAATGAGAAACAGAAAGCAATTTAAGGATTTCAGAAAAGCCATAGGCTACATATGGACTGGGTTGAGATGAAGAGTCAGAATATGGAAGTCTGCTGAAACAAAGCATCTTCAGAGGTATAAGCTCCTAAAGTTCTTCTGAAGATTAATCTGAATTAATGACAAGTAGTAGATCTGTTGAGAGGTCATTTAAGATCCTAAAAATACCTTGAAATGAGCAGATATATTTAATGAAAAATTGTGTGCATAATAGCAGGAACATCAGACTGAGGAGAAGCTATTAGCGTTTATAGGCTGCAAGTTCCCATATCTACTGGTATTAGTGATGATTCAGTCACCCTCTTACACAAACACTATTTACGAGGTTCTATTTTGGTCCACAGAACCTGACGGTGTTCTTACAGGGTGGCTATGATTCAAGAGAGTACTCATCTCCCCAACAGCAAGTGAAGGCAAAGTGGGTGGGAAAGAGGAAGGAAGAGAAAGGGAAGAGCCATCATTCATTTCGGAAGTCACAGAGTAGCACACAGGGTAAGAAAGAAGGAAAAAGGAATCGTGGTTCTGTGATGAGAGTGCAAATCCAGTAGCTTCTGGGACTGTTCCTGGCATGTTGCATAGTGCACTAATATTTGCCAAATTAATAAGTCTGACCCTGCCCTACTCCTACCCCAAAATTTACAATATTTATACCAGGGATATATACTCCACTGGGTATCCTGGATACTAGTTTCTCACTAGTTACATGGTTCAAAAGTGCCAGGGAAGCTGGATGTTACCTGAAACTTCACATATGGTAGAACATAATATTCATAAAATGTGCAGCATCTGTTGTGACCCATGCATAACTGGTTCAGCTTGCACTGCTGAGAATCACAGTCTGGATCAAGCCTAGATGCCTGGCAAGTCTAAATACATTTCGTCTTTCTGTGGTTATTGCAAAAAAGCCTTACAGTCATTTCTTTCTGTTAAAGCCCTGATGACTGACAAATGGTCTGTTTGCTCCAAGATTGTCTCTTCTTCCTTGGGAAGAGATAGTGCAGCTGAATGCAGCTCAGTCTTCATTTGTTTGGAATCACTTCATGCTTTTCTCCTCTGCTGGCTGATTTCTTAATGACCGCAAATACCATTCTCTCATGAAGGCCTCATTAGTAAAAATTTTTCTTTTCTTTATTTTCTGCAGGCACATACCAGCTCGGGAAGAGTGGTTTCCAGTGGGAGGTAACCTGTGCCCTTCAGTAGTCTAAGGTTTCCGTTGCTGACTTCTTTTCTACACCAATCACTACTTTTCCTTTCCCTGTCTTTTATGAAGTGTCCTCACTACTATTCAATATAGCACATTACAATATGCTGAACCTGGGATTTGGTTAAGGGATGCCATTGTAAATTACTACTTTTTACAAATTGTTAAAAGTGTGAATGCTGAACCACAATGATTACAAAAAATCAAGGGAATTGTCTTACAGAACAGGTATTATTATAAAATTTATTGGACAAATATGAATTTTTGGTTAATTGGAGTCTGAACTTTGTGGGTTATTTTTACAGTTTTGTCAGTAAAAGAAAGTAATCAGGATACAAAGGCTAGATCACCCAGAGAGATGTGGATGCCTGGGCATGTAACCGAAATTTTGAATAGACTTTTCAATGAAAAAATAATGATATGTAATGTATCTTTAGCATTAGGTAAAAGTGAAATAGGCAGAAAAGCAAAATTGCCAGTCTTTTTACAAATGTGACTAAATATGAGAATGTCTGATTCTTACTACTCATGCAACAATAAAATAATCTAAAACCCCAACATGAATCTACCAGAAATGCTAAGATACTGTTAACATTGCATAAACAGCTGATGGATCCATCTTGATCATCTCATTAAAAGTCCAAATACTATATTTCTCCATTATTAGATCTCCTACCTAGGCATCTTTGCAGTTGGTTATATACCTATATTTTGTCAACACATTTGCTTATTGGGAGATATTGGCGTTTTAGTTCTTAGTTCTTTTTTTTTTCTTTTTTTTTTTTTTAGCACTGTTTGCTATTGAAAAGGGCTGACTGATTTTAAATTCATGCTTGATTTTCTAACTCCTGTAATGATATAAGGCCATGTAGAATTCTAGGTGATTTTTCTGTATCATGTTCTTCAGATTTTTGTCTTTAGTTGGATACCAATAATCTTCCAGTGATGCCATCTCTGTGTTTTAGACTGATAAAAGATTGTCTTCTGCTTTCTATCTCTACTCTGTATATTGATTGTTTTCCTCATTTATTTCCTTTCATTTAAAGAGCACTGGTAATGTCTCTTTTGATGAATGTATTTTTAAAATAGTCACTCTCTAATTCCCTTTTTGTGATCTCAGTATTTTTAATTTAGTCTCGCATAGCTTCCATTTTATATGCAGTCATATATAACTGCAACTAATACTAGCTATAGAAGATGTACCAAGAACATGAATACAGGCTGCATATCTTATTATCATGGGTTGCTATAGATATAGTTTACATAGTTTCTCCTTCTGCTATGGCCTCCCATGAGGCCTACCACTGCCCTCTATATTGGGTGATTTTCTTATCACTGAGATCTTCCGGCCTTTTACAGACTTTTTCATCTCCCAGATGTGGCCACTGGGCCACATGAGACCCCTTTCATAGTTATGCCTCTTTGCATCTGGCACCTCCTTAACACCTTACCCAGCCTCATGCTGTATTTAATATTTTTACTTTATCAAAATATTGGACACCCTGTTCAATAGTTGAAGGCTATCATACCATAATAGCTTTAACTAGTTACTATGGGTTTGCTCGCATCCAGTCTATTCCTTCCACCAAGTCAGTTATCTCAAAATTCAGTTTACTTTCTTATTTAAAAGTGCCAAGTTAAAATAAAAGATATAGTATTTGCCTTAGAAAACATTGGGCCATAAAAAATATCCTGTATCCCTTTGACTGACTTATTTAAATTACTAATGTTTAGCTTCCTAAGATAATTTTTACAGAATTGGATCCAAAGGAGCTCAGTAGTTGTGTGTCCCCTGCCCCACAACACTGTGATGAAACAAATTGTTTCCACCACAGCCCAGTAAAATGCCCAGTTCTACTGATATGCACAGTGATATACTCTCTCCCTTCCACTCATCTGCCTTTCTGGTTTTATCATTCTTATGGATTTTTCAAGTATCTACAGCATGTCCAACTGTAATCAGATCTTTATCTTCCAAGTGACTCAATCCTTCTGTCATACAGCTTGCCTATTGATACAACATCTGCTATACAGAACAGTTACATCCTATACTTAGTAGGTTTAAACCACTATGACATAGAAATCTCTTCATTTCAACTGCACCAAGCTGGGGAGTAAGATTTCATTTCTGTGCATGAGTAAGAGGCAACTTCCTTATACTCTGCTAAAGAATTTCTTCTTATCTGGAATGAACCTCAAATCCCCAAACACTCGATCAACCAAATCTGAAACTAAAGTTTGTTTTAGGACCATTTAAACTGAGTCTCAGTTAATTCTGATGATAATTTCAAGTTTTTGACTATGATTCTGAGACATCCAATGCTGATGGAAAAACTAACACACTTACGCCTTTCATCTCACTGACTATGCCAAGAAATTCCACATGAAACAAAGAAATACCCCATTGGAACCGCAAATAACTGATACTAACTCCAACATCTAGAACAACATATTTTGTGCTTTTCAGACCAGGGTCTATTGTACTACTTTTTCTTTCAGCTCGGAGTAAAGTCACTGAATCATGGGGAGTCTGGGCCTACTGAGTCTAGCAGAGCCTCTTGCCAATTTGATCCATGTCTGGGACAAAAGGCCAAGCAGCAGAGCCCCAAGGATCTAGTCAAATCCAACAGTCAAATAGCATGGGCTTAATTGTTTCCTGCATTTTTTTTCCAAAATATTTACCGGTTTTGAAATCAAACCTTATCTTTTCCTTTAGAATATGTTCCTTTCCTCTTTCTCAGAGATTGCTGCTTGCTTTCAACTTCATTTTATTTGAAATTTCTGAATAGCAAAGACCAGAAACAGAAGATGCTCTGGCATGAGAACAAGTTTTAAAATCAGATTGAAGACAAAACAAAAATAAGAAGTATAGTGACACAGAAATTTTAGTTCAAAATCTTTCACATTTTGTGCAGTATAAGTTTCTTAATTTCTTCTATTGTCTTATGGGCACGCAGTACATAAAATCACCTGTGCCAATGATTAAGATTCCAATTAAAGAAAAAAGAATAAACATTGACCCTCATTAGTCCAACACTGCTGCTGCTCACACAGAGAGAGTCAGCTTTGGGAGCAAAGTTAAAAAAACTTTGTTGCGGTCTTAGGCAAATGCTGGATAATGAAGCCACAGTGACATGATTGTTGGTTCTTGGAGATCTCCCTTTCTCAACAGAAAAATATCATCTTTTTGTTACAGCTAAAAATTAGAGATAAATAGTAAGTTGGTGTTACAGATTCTGATGTCATAACTTTTAAAAACATAGTTAAGTCCTGATATTTTTGCTTAAGTTTGGGAAATTCCTGTTTACATCATGTTGACATAATTTTAATTAATTTAATAAAATGGGTAAGATTCTCATTAGCTGGTGTAGCTCCTTTGGAGTCAATAAAAACAGATCGTAATTTGACGTCAGTTGGCCTAGCTCCACTTCCAGCAATAGACCTATCCTTATTTATACCAGCTGAGAATTCATCACAGTGTTCTGGCACAAAGAAATAATATTATTTTGTAACTAGTTTTATTTTTAGGTTGTTCTTCAATATCTTATAGGTTGCTCAAAAGTTTCTACCTATTTAATCTATCTGCTTTGCTTGCTGTGAGTCTATTCCTCAAAAAAATGTTTCAGGCAGGGCAGCAGCCCACACATAAGCACAAGCAAGACAGAAGGAGAAGGAGTGAAAACAAGAAGTTAGTGGAGCAGTGCCAAATTTCACTAGTTGAGGATCTGTTCAGAAACATTTTCAGTGCTTCTTTCAGTCTTGCTAATGCTGGTGCGTAGCTTGAGTCTTTGGTTTGAGTCTTTTGGGAAATATACTAGCAGTAAGAATAGAAAAGCAATTTAGGTGGCATCTTTGATCATCATTGCTGTCAATCAACCCAGGGCTTGGCATTAACATATGCTCTTCAGAGGAAAAACCAATCTACTCCATTTGGTAACATATTAAAATCGTTAATATTACAAAAATGAGACTGTAAACCCAAACTCTTTTGCTGGAAGCCTGTAGAAGAGAGGGTGAAAAATGTCTTTAGTGTTCTTTTTTTTTTGTTGGAAAACCATGATTCACTGAAACAAGATACTTCTGATAGGAAAATATTTTTAAAATGTGTTTTTAATTTTCAGCTTCCAGGAATAAGCCTAATGTTAGTGAAATTCTCTATGTTATTTTTTTAAATTAAACTCTAATTTCCAATACCAATAGCTGTTTTATATAAAATTTTAACCTAAATATAATAAGAAGAGAAAAATTTGAAATAAAAATAAAACAATTTAACACTACATTAGGCTTAGGCTAAGTGTATTTTCAGTTAATTGTTTTGGGTTTTTTTATGCTTTCAGGGCTTTGATTTATTTCATCTAGAGTCAGGCTGAGAAATTTCCTCTAAATCTCAATTTTCTTCCAGGAATGGAAAAAATTTTTGGTGTCCAGTTCTGATCAGTCCCTTTATAATTTTTAAGGCTGAATAGGAATCTCTATTGTCAGATTACCTAGATAACAAAGGTTGTAGACTCTAGAATAGAAAATAGTTTACAAATATGTCTTCTGCAATTACATTTTTGAAAATTCTGACAGTGATCTATCTACATTAAGCTCTAAACATTTTTTTCTGATCACACCTGTACTGAACAATGCTGTATGTTATGACATACATGACTCAGCCTGACCATATATAACATTGCTTCACTAATAAGAAAGCTGCAAGAAAGCCTGGACTGGGTTTAGCTGAAATTTTACTTTAGTAATAGGTTCTACAGAAGCCTGGTGCCACGAAAAAACCTACTGAAGCTAATCAGAATCTTTATTCAGTATATGTTTTGTAATATGGATGCTTAGTTTATCCACAGAATAGGATTTTTTAAAAATTAAATGAAGTGCAGAGTTAAGAAAAAAGTGTCAGTTCTGTTATCACTTTCAGTAGTTTCACAGTTCAATGAAAATTATTGAAATAGATTATATTTAAAGTGTACCTTTTCTGCTAAAAACTTTTAAGGAAAAAAAAAAATCATATGACTATAGAATTGGTCCAAACAAAGTAATTTGAAATTCTATACCGAAAAAGAGATATTCCACAAAAACTCAAATATTAACTGCCGCTTTGCCCATCTCCAGTGTTCAGGTAATTGTGAGTAGATCTTTTTTAGTGGAAGAAAGAAAGACACAAATGATCTGACATCTAAAATTTTAGCTTAATAGATTGAGGCTGGGAAAACTGTTTTTAGTCCGAGTCAGTAATCACCAGAACAAATTATTGAGAGAGTGTAGCACAATCTGCAATCTTGAAAGCAAGACTGTACACTTCTTTGGAAGGTATGCTGTAGGTAGAGAGAAATGTGGGAAGCAAGCTGGGCTTTGTGCTGGAGGAGGTCCAACAGGGGAGCCAAAGCAGTCTCTTCTGGGTTTAATTCTGAGAAACTGCGAGTCACACTTGATTACCCCCAAACGACAATTCTTGTATCTCACTGTTAGAGACTCTTGTGTTACATTATTTCCACGGCAGAATAAAATTGAAAGTGTTGCTTGACACGTACTAAACAGAATGTGTTAAGATGTCTGTCTTAGTTACCCAGAAAAAAATCTGGAGTAACTCAAGAATTTGGCTCATTGATTTTAGACTTTACACTTAGCAAAATGTAAAGGCAAGTGTAACTGAAGAAGTATCAAAGTCACTTGGAGTTAATCTGTTTTAGGTAAACTGATACAATATTGTTAAATCATGTTCATAAAAAACCACAAAGGGCTCAAGAGAATTGGTAGAGGGAGCCCAAAAACATGCTTTTTTTAATGAGTCAGAAGAAGAGCTGTCCTTTCTAAATATTCTGTTGCTTCCAACTGCCTAGCTTAGTGCCTACTGACGTGATGCAGAGATTTGGCAGAGCATAAATATTTTTTATAGCTTACTCATTAACACCTTGGGCCCATCCATCAGCATGATTGACATCAAGAGACAAAGCAATTTTTTTTTAATAGGACACAACATGTATGAAAGGCTTTCTGTGGGCTAATGCGGCACACCTGACAGATGTGTGAGTCATTTGACACAATGGGTGGTATTCATGAACACACTATCACCTTGCAATCAACTCAGTATAGCATTCCTTCTTATTTTCTGAATCCATCTTTCTTAAAAAAAAAAAGGAATTTAAGAATAACTGCACAGTATTCAAAGCAAAATCATTTATATGCGCCATCTCTGAGATGTTACTAATAATGATGTTCATTACATTATCTGAAATGTTATTAGGAAAATAATAAGGACTTCCTGAACTGTGTCTAAGAGATAGGCTTCATGTGTTCCATGCCATGCACTTTGTATTACTGCACCAGATGAATCCAGTAAAGACTAATTGGCCTGAGTGAGTAACATAGCAGTGCAATAAAGATAACTTGTCACCTTTTGCTCGTCTGCTCAATATTGTCTCTAAATGGTAATAGGTTTCATTATATCCTGCTGTATTTCACGGAGATTCAGCAGACAGAATATGCAAAAGTGAAAGAATCACAGTAGGTTTTTGAAGTAGCATTATCTTTACAAGAGAGAAAAGCTAACAAAATGCCCAAAAGAAAATGTCTCTTGGTTGAAAAACAAGTCTATGAGAAATAGGTACTATGAATGTGGAAACCTAAAAATTTTGCCTTTATTTTAAGTGTTTTGGAAGTTTTTTGCCGAATGTTTCAGATGGGTCCTTTGTCTATTTATAGTAACAAGGGTGGCAGTATTCTGTGGCTTGCCCTGTGAAGTCATATTATGCAAGCCAGACTGATCCACAATCATATTCACCATGTGCATCAAGCCCTACTTCCATCTTCCAACATGTGTTTTCTGTATTGTTGTCCATGGTGCTTTAATCCCATCTTCATGATCCTTATCTTGACCCAAACAGTGTTTTCTCTTACTCTGTAAGTCTGAGATGAAGCAGTTACCTTCTGCATTGGTTACAGACCCATTTCCTTCTAATGACCTAAGCATTAGGCATGGATAGCCATAGTTTATTTTGAAAGACTGAGTTCTTTTCTGCTGTGGCTGATGAAATCCTGTCTGGACAATCAATATATGGCTGCCCACAGTACTCATTTATACTTGCGGCAATTGAGGAATGAAAATGAAGAGGTTGTCTGAAAGACTGAAGACCAGAGGGCACTGCAAATTATTTAGCTATCAGTCTTGCAAAACACTGTACTGCTGACTGGTGCCTGCTGTGTTCTCTAAGGCTTCTTGAAGTAGAATGGGTGTATTGATGAACTGTTTTATCAATCTGCAAAAACAGAAAGCATCCCTGTAGGTGATATGACCCTCAAAGTCCAAGAAAGCTATGGAAGCTAGAAGTGACATCTGTTGTTATGTAAAAATAGTCACAATAAAAAAGCATAAGTAGAATGCCATAAAAATGGTGTTTTGTTTAGCACAGTTTTCAAGCAGTCAAAGTCAAAAGTGCAGTAAAACACTAAAACAGGCAGAAATACAAAAGTGAAGCAAAAGCGGTGGAAAAAGACCACATCAGTGGTTACAATAGCTGGGTCTTCATTTGCCCTCTTGTTCTCCTTTCCCTTCCTAGGTCTCCTTGTAGGTGCAGACCAATCCAGTCACGGTACAAGGAGTGACTGCCTGGATCTGAAGGCTCTAATAGCTTTCCAGAAATGTTTGGCAAAAAAATTATATGAATAAGTCTTAATACTAAATTTGGTAGCCAGGAAAGCTTCAACATGTTAAAAGGGACTTGAACTTTGTCCCCAGGAGATTAGTATAGTGATTCCTGCTAGCTTCTCCATTGGAACCAGCACATGCTCTTGTTTCTGGACTTCAGACTTGCTTATTGACACTACAAAAACATTCAGCGCCCAGGTTTTGGTTTTCCACCCTCCCTTCCTTTCATGCCAGCAAGTTTCTCTGTACCAGCTCCTCCCACAGTCACAGTGGCACTGGGTGTTTCATGCTTCTCTTCAGTGTTTCAGGCTGAAGTTGTAGTGCTCTTTTTTTAGCCTTCGTTTGTTGGACAGCTGGTCTCCTCTAGATATCTGCAATGGGAAGTAAACACGATCTATGGAATATTTCTGTTTCTTGACGTTTCATAAACATATGTGAAGGAGCTTTTTGTGGAGCCTGGCAACTATTCAAATAAACTAGAGGACCGTCTCAGTCACATAGATAGTATGCCAAAATCTCACCTAGAGTTAATCTGAACAGTTAGAATCCCTGTTACATGAAAACTTTACTAGAGAAAGTAAATGGAATCTGTCACAATTTGTACTGATGTTCCAGAGGCTGGTAAGGTACTGGAGCAAATTCTGCCGCATACATCATCTCCTTGTGTCTGTTTCCAGAATCCAGATCTTGTCTGGTTGCATAAACAGTGCACACCCCCTTCAAAAAAAAAAAACAACCAACAAACCCAAACCCCAGAGTTTTCAGGGTATTTCAAAAGAGAACAACTGCTAAAAGTCTGAATTATTCCAGGTAACATTGTTGGCTCTTCTGTATTTCCTTCTAGCAAGATGCTATTAGCCACGAGGCACAACTTGGTATGCTGGGAATGACAGTGGCAGTGATAGTGGGAACACGGTGTTTCTCACCTTGTTTCAAAACACATTCACTACTCCTTTGTTAAAAGCTTCACAAAGATGTGGGATAACTTTTTTTAGAGATTGATGTTTGGGAAAAAAGGGAGTACGAAGGATCAGCTGCAACTGAATTTGATTTGGTTAGAGGTGCAGAAGCCAGGTTTTGGACTTTTTAGCAGTGAAACCAGGCCTTTAAAACCTCATGTTGTTTTTGGCTGGCATTCTTCTGCTCCCCATCTTATTTACACTCTCTGTTCACGTCGGCTTCTCTTTGCAGCCTGTTATTTGCAGAGCAGAGCTTCTTTGCACTTCCTTCTGCCAGCCTCCAGCTGATCATGAGCCACAGAACAGTCACCCAGAAACCTGTCACCACTGGAATGGTGCACCAGAACAGGGGATATGAAGTTGGACTGCAAACCCTGCATGACAGGCTATAGAAGAGGCTGAGTCAGTCCCTTGCTCAAAAGGCCATTATAGCATTTGGTTACTGATCTACTTGCCACATGTGATTGCACATTGCTGTTAAAATGGCATATTGGCCCTAATCCTGAAAAGCTTTCAGACATGTATGCATTCAGTGAGAAAAAGGACTATAGGGAGATGCCTACATTTTCTACAAGGACATAATATTGGTAAAAAAGAATAGGTGCAGTGACCTCAGAGTATTTTGTGATACAGAAGTGTGGGCAAGAACATAAATGCACATACATGTGATTTACGTGTGTGCACACGTGCGCACACACACATACATATACATATATATATATATACACACACACACATATATAGAGAGTATATCTCTGTAACTGAATGACACTACCATAGGGATAATAAGACCCACAAATAGCACAGTCAACAAATTTAGCTTGCTATTTTTGTGTCTTTCATTTGTGAACTGCCAAGGAGTAGATTGCTATATCCTCAAATTTATATTTGAAAATAATCTGCAAATAACTTGTCTGTGAAACTCATTTGACAGGGTGTCTTACATGATCACCTCTCTATCGATCCACTGGGAATGTGAGTTCGATCTAGTCTTTAAACTAGGAAGACTAGTTCTTTAGCTTGGCCTGTAGCAGTTTGTGCTCTCAACTCTCAAAATTCATTTAGCACTGAGGACACTGCAGAAAACTCTTAGAAACTTAATAACTTTTATTCTGCATCTGACTGAGACTGTGACATCAAATTTCATACAATATCATACATTTCACACTGCTTGGTATGCAGCAACATGTAAGGAGAAAGATTGGGAACTTGAGACTCCTCACAGCTTGATGAGCATGTTAACCATACTGCGCTGCTCTTGCTGTCAATGTGAATCAAGCATGCCAGTGATAGACTTGCGCATCTACAATATTTAAACTGCATAAATATAAATGAATTACATATACGCATGTCTGTCTACTCTGCATATATGTATATATCTTTATATATACAGATAAGATTTACATATAGATTTACTGGCAACAATGTTTTTATTTTACCATGTTATTAGTTCCTTCCTTCAGCTAATCCAAAGCATAAATACTAATGGCATCTTGCACAGCCTGTCTCTCTCTGACTCTATATTGAAAATATTTCAGTGAAAAAGAAGGAATTTCCAAGCTAGAAATTTCCTTGAGAAATCCTCTTTTTTAGTTGATGAGTCCGATGAGTTTTAATTTTTGTGTGGGGTAAAGGAGCATTTTCTGGTGAAGGACCAAAGGGGTTTTTACCTCATTAATGCCTTAATGCCAGCTGATATGGTATGTGCATTGCAGGCCACATTTTCCTTTTTGCAGTTCTGTGATTATACAGCTGGTACACTCTGGGCTGCCTGCCTTCCTATGCTGAGCCCAGTTTGTCCATCTTGTTAACTGTTATGTACACCTCAATGCTTGTTGACTGGGGAATTTAACAAATCTGTCTCTGAGATATAGTAGGTGCTCCTGGTGCTCAGGGGTTAGTAATTTCAATTATGCCAGGGTTCATTACCTAGGGCATATGCAGGGAATTTCTGGGTAATTTTTTTTTCTTCTATGTTAACATTTCAATGTTTTATCAAAACCTCCAGCTTCTTATATTTTATCATTTCCTCAAAGACAGCCAACCTCTTTTTCCTGCTGTCTGATCTTGAATAAGCATGGCTACTGGGCAGCAAAAGAACTGCTCTGGCAAGCCACTGAGTGGTTCTTTGTGCAGGTCATTAGTAGGCTGGGTACTTCCTGAGGAGCCGCAAAACTATCAGCCTGCCAATGGCACTGTCAGTTCAGCTAAGCAGGTACCATGATTTTTCCTAGTTTTCTGTCAAGTGGAGGTTTAACAATGTTCCTTGAAGAAACAGTGCCCTGAGAACACTAAAAGCAAGATTACATTATGCTTATGTGAGTTTAGTGCTTTCCCCCTCCCCATCAGTGTGGCCCACAGTGCTGAGGATGCACTAGAGCAAGTGCCCTCCAACGTCTTGTCTGCATCTTTGCAACAAGGTGTTTTAACCAAATTGGTCTTGCACGCCCCTCCTCTATCAAAAACTATATTCCTTGAAGAAAGGTTGGACCTGGGGCACTCTCTGTACCACAAGGGTTGTAACGGGGAGAATTTACCCTGGACACTACAAGCATCTGCTTGGTTCTGACTTAGTGACGTCTACTCTGTTTGCATATGAGTGTGTAGTACTCAAAACTAGGTTCATTAGCAGGAACCCATATCTTCTGAATTCACAAACCAGAGAGAAGCCTGAGGTGACAGAATCTACCAAGACTGTACCTTGGTGTTATATCATGTGGTGCACAAAAACATCCTCCTGTCCACAGTGACACTGGCATTACTGTGTTACCCTTATCTCCAGGCTTAACATTCATGCTGTGACTCTTCTCCTTGTTTCAGGCCTGTATGTCCTTGCTGATCCATTATAAAATCATAGTCACAAGGTGATAAATTGTTGCTGGTATTTAATCCTAATCTTAGCTACTTGTCTTCAGGGTTTAAAAGAAAAGAAATCCTCTAGGATTTTTTCCCCCTAAACAGGTATTACCACTGTTATTAAATAAAACTAAGTTTGAAAATTAAGATACACATTGCTTAATAAAATTTACAAGCATGTTTTCTAATTCAGAAATTGCTTTACTGTAGTAAACATTCCATTTTCTCTGGTATAGAAAATCTATACACACAAAAATCTTCCTTAGAAAGATGTTGGCTGCGAATAGGCAATGTTGGATAATAAGGGCACTTTACCATCAGAGACAAAGGAAACTTTTTTGACAATGCAAACTGGTATTTTTCATTGATATGTGTTTTATAGCTTAGCATATGTCAGCTTTGCATACGTAAAACTAAAATCTAGCATTTTCTTAGATCAGAACAACAAAACATATTCATAAAATTACAACATAGCTATAAATAAAAAAACCAAACAAACAACAGAAAATGGAATTGGTTTAATCAGAAACAGAGGAAATAAACTCTGAACTTTACAATTTCATACTACACATACATCTTCGTAAGCACAATCTTAATATTTAAAGTCTGACAAAGAGGTTCCGCAGCATTAAAAATCCCCCGACTCTAGATTAGATACCCCTCATCTCTCAGGGTCACCCCACAGTACATTTTGCAGGGGGAGCGACACCAGCCCCTCGCTCGCTTCCGAGACACGCGGGGCCGTGACCCTCTCGCTCCCCTGCACGGAGCGCATCCTGCGGTCTTCTCGGCAGCCACGAGATGGCGCTGTGTCCCCTCGCACCGCGCCTGGCAACTGCCCGGGAAGGACTCGCGGCACCCCTCCCTCCGGCACCTCCGAAATTCAAGCACCCAGGAGACGATACAAGGAAAAAAGCTAAAAAAAAATAATAAAAAAATTAAACAAATCTTTCTGTTAGATGAATACTATTTTGTCAAGGGAAAATGCAGGCCGTGCCAGCAGGTATTTGATGTAGGTGGCGGGAGGGAGGGTGCAGGGAAACAATGCCTCTGGTTTTGGCTCCGTGTCCCG
>NW_010189878.1:0-410 GCF_000695765.1 Mesitornis unicolor | reverse complement strand
CCCCCGGCGGTGCCTAGCCCCGCGGGTCAGGAGCGCTCCACTGCCCCGCCGAGGGTTCTGCGTTCCCAGCGAGAGGAGCGAGCCGTAAAATCATCCGCGGGGTCCGCAGGTGCGTACACCTTTCCTTCCGGACCCCGTGTAGCAAAGCAGTCCTGCGGCACACAGCAAGCTTCACTTCCGCCTTCTGTGCTCTTTTGGGACAATGGCAAAACCCAAAGCCTTTCAATCTCCCAGGCTCAACTTTAACCATGCTAAAATCTAAGTGCTGGAGCTGATGTCAGAGGATGACTGTGAGAGTACGGCAGTGAGTGGACTGAGGTCTCCTCAGCCTTCTCCTCAGGCCTGATGATTCAACCCCGTGCAACAGCAAACTTGTGACTTTTCTTTCACAGAATCACAGAATCACAGAA
>NW_010189877.1:0-10274 GCF_000695765.1 Mesitornis unicolor | reverse complement strand
GGTGTTGAAGTCGTACTGGGAGGCCCCGGAGAGCTGCGGTAACTCCTACAGTCCGTTTCCAGTTGAGCTAGCCCTTCTCAGCTGGGGAGGAGGAGCCCGAGGGCTTGGCCCAGGTGTGCGCTCCAACCGTCTCACAAAAAAATTAATGGTCCACCGATATTGATAGTGATTTCTGGGATTGGGTGGGGTTTTTTGTAGTTCTGTTTTGGGTTTTATGCAGTTAGGTGATCAATTCTGTGAGCCAGCTACTTCCACCAAGAAATACTTACGCTTTTCAAGCTAGTTCTCAAGTTATTCTGAATTTAAACTGCAGTATTCAAGTATAGGTTACACCTAAGATTTCCAAAATATTTTGCAAACATTTCCTAAGAATCTCTTTGAGATAAATAATCATCATCATACTTGCTTTGCAGGCAGCAGAAAATGCCCCAAACTACAGCCATACAATTTATTAAGATGGCCCTTTTTCTTTAACCCAGAACTGTTCTGTGCAGTTCCTACTCAATCAACCTTTAATAGCTGTAAAATGAAACAGAAAAAAACAGTATCTTGATCTAAACTCCTTGTGAAATACTATTTTAATAGTATTCAAACACAGAATCACAGCAAAAGAGTAATTCCAGAACAAAACCAGACACCTTCCCAGGTTTATCTGCAATCCCTTTGGCTGTAATCCATTAGTTACAAAATAGAATGGAAAACCCCTGAAATCCCCTGTGTGTGTCTGGAAACCATAAGCAGATCAATTGAGGAAACTACAGGCACAAGTTTGTGTTCTCAGGAATGGGACTATTTAAAAGATACGGGGTGTTTCAGTAAGTTGTCAGTGTTAGGGGTGAGGGGGTGCTGCAGGTTCTCCAGTTTGACCGGTGGCTGCCCAGGGGTCACAATGGGTAGAGCATGGTTTTAAGTGGCAGAACCAGCGAGTGGAGCTGTCCTTAACATGGTTTTTAATCTCATCCAGCCTTGGAACAGACTTGAAGGCACCCATTTGGATCTTAGGCCTTTAGATAGCTGCTCCTTACCACGGAAATCTGATCCTTCAGATCCAGTTCTCCAGCTCCAGAGAGTTGCAGTCAGTGCTGTCTTCTAAGTAGATCTGACTGAATCTCAGGCTGTGGAGTTATATGTTATCTCTGAGTTAAGATTACTCTACTGGCTCTTACAAAGCAAATCACCACTCATTTAGGTCTCAAAGAAAATGTATCTTGAAGCATACTTTCTGAGGAACTTGTCCATCTTCCACAGGGCATCCTAGCAGATTCAAAGCTCTTCAGATCCCTCTGTAGCCACAGACTTCTGTCAGTTCCTTAATCAAAGGTTAATCCCCTCTGTGGCCAGGATTGATCTGTTTGTAATTTCGTATCTTCTGTGTGCTTGGATGTCTTGAGCCTACCTGTGCTATTCCAAAGAGGGAAAATTTCAAAGGGTGCGTTACCTTACTGTTTTCATTTTGGAGAACGTGTAATAATAGCTCTCATTCTCCCTGTGAGTTCATTGAAAAAGTATCCTTCAGTTTATTACTTCAGCAAGTTACGCACACAAAAACAACCCAAAAAAAGGCAAGAGCCAGAATTTATGTATATTATCCATAAAGTTCATGCAGCAGCTTCTGATTCCACAGTATCTTAACCTGTGTCACAGTATTCCATAGACAGCTACGGTGCGTCTGCAAACAAGAAAGTAATGTACACAGCAGTGACGCGTCCATGCCCTGCACTGGAATTCTAAGGTAATTGGAATTCCTTATAAACTCCATTCTTTCTCTGTTATGTGTACTGAGACCATGCTCTCAACAGCTAAGCACAAATGTGATTTAGCTGCCATAGGACGTTTAGCAGCTTTTCCATTATTAAATTGGAATGCAATGTGATACACAAAGGTCATATCAGTAAACTGATTAACTTTTATAGTTACCAGTAGATATCTGCCAGATTCTCATTAGTTCTGGCTCATGTCACACATTGAAACAGATGTGACAAGGTATCAATTTTAAAATCTTGATTAACCATAAATTACTTTTTACACTAAAATAGGCAATATAATTAATAAATCAGGTCATCATAACAAATTAGCATCAGTATTGATTTGGATCTAATTATTTAATTAAATAGTGTGATGGATAAAACACTGTTTAACTTTCCAACAAAGAAAGTAGCAGATAATGTAATTGAATACCAATTGAAAACATTCACTAGATTTTGTTACATCAAGATTTGGAAATTAGCTAATTATTCTGACAGTTAAACTAAACCTCAAAACCATCCCACACTTCCTCCTTTGATTTCAGCTCCGTCACGGTGGAAAAATAACTTCAATTTAGCTAGAACAGTGATTATTTCAATATGCAGAAGTTCAAGACTATTGACATCCAATTTGTGGCTGATGGCTGCAGAGAGAATTTTCCATCACTTTAATGCCATCATCCCATTTCTGCCTCCTACCTGTGACTCATCTTTCTCTGTTCCATCAAACACATAGATCCTTATCTTTTCAAGTATTTTCATATTTTATTTAATTTTACCTAAAATTCCTTCTCAGGTATTCAAATATTCCTCTACTCAAATTAAAAATGTTGTTTGTCAATATTGCTGACTTCCTGCATTTTCAAAATGTCCTCTTAAGCTTTCTCAATGTATATCCATTATATTTAGAAGCAGTTCCTTGTAGATTTATGCAAAGATTCCTTTATTCTCCTTCAGAGCTCTTGAGTTAACGTATTTCCAAAAGAATGACAATTAGGCCCTTGATGTGCCTATGACATAGACCAATATAATCTAATTGCAGTCTCCTGTTTAATGAGATCTGCCTGCCCTCTGCCTGGGACAGGCCTCTTTTGGGAAGGGACCTCTCTTTGTGGTGGAGCATGACACAGAACAATCCTTAAGCTTGAGATCAAGTCTCCAGGGCGTTCTGTAAGAACTAATAACAACACAGATAAACTACAAACACTTAGGATTTAAATGAGACAGAGTTTAGCATTATTTATGCTTACAGTTCTTTCTTTCGGATGCCTTTTTATACCCATTGCTATGTATGGAAAAATTGCATTAAATAATTGATAAAATTATTGGAAGAGACTGAGATTATAACAGAAACTTGGAAAAAGACATGCTTTCCTTCCTCAGCAGTGGCCTGCCGTGGCACTCTGGAATCCCGGGCACGCTCAGAGAGTTTATTGTCTCCAGTGACAAGTGTTCAGTTTGCTCTTTTGGTTTGTGACGGCGTTGAGCTTAGAGCTCCTTCTCTCCAAAATCTTTCAGAAAATTAAGTGTACAACATGCTGTGGTTTCTAACAACACAGCGTTGGCAAGTCAGAGTTAGATACATTGGAGGCTACCAACAACGTGAACAACTCTTGCAGAAGCTGTTGTGTTGTAAACGCAGTGCTGCACATAGCTTGCACAAAGGAGCATTGGTACTCCAACACAGGCAATATTAAAAACACACAAGACCTCATTGGAACAGTTTTTTTAAATCAGTTTCAGTAAAGGGAGGGTCTAACATTAAATCAAAATAATTAGCTGCCAGAAGTAAGCAGAAGTACCAGTCACCCAACTGCATATCTTGGTAAAACAGAAGGTGATTGACCTATGTCACCATTAGCCTAGACTGCTTTGTAAACAGGACAATGTTGTATTTTTTTACTTAGGAAATGGAGAGTAAATCAAACATCTTATTTTGGGAAGTCTTCCTCACAGAAATTGTTACTTAGCAACTTATCAGCATACAATCATTGCAGAGGGGAAACACAAGTTTTTAATACAATTTATTCTATTTATGCTAAAATAAGCTAGTTTGTACTTACTATATTATTATTGTAAGTTCTTCAGAATTTCTACAAATGGTTTCAGTGAGGAATAGATTCCAGAACATATAATAACTTTTTGACAATTGTCTTATTTCTTTAATAAATGTACATTTCTGTTCTGAATGCTAACTGTGCTATATGAGAAACCACAGATTTTAATTTCTGACTTTCTCATCTACTGTGGCTTTTGAAGCTGTCTGGTTATTTTCTTGCTTTCCATGCCAAGAGCAGTTGTCAGTTGGTATGTGAGTCACAGCTGTGCAGCACGGCAGAGGAAAGGAGGCTTCTTACCGCTCCATCTGTCCTCAGGCAAACTGACCACAGAAGACTTCGTCTTTTCAGGTCCCAGCTCAACGGAAATCCATGCAACCTTGGAGCAAAAGAAACACTAAATCTTTCTAAGCAAATCAAGCGGCCAGGTCAAAGCTTGTAGCCTTCGGTCTTTATTAATGTAAAAAATGATTGGACAGTGTAAGGCAGTAAAACTATTAAGACTGAATGGGCTTATGTAATGGTGAAACCGTTATCCTTTTTCTTAATAATGTGAAGCTAATTTCTGTGCAATGCTTGATATCCAGGCAGGCAGAAGTCGAGGGGAACCTGTAGCTTACACATCTGCGTACTTGTCTCCATTTAAGGCTTAGGGCAAGCCCAGGGAGCAGGATTTTCTCTCTATTGTGCCCTACCCTTGCAGGGGAGGATTAAAAAAAAGGGAATAGAGAAAAAGATGCTTCGCACAAGGTTGGAAGTTAAGACTATAACAAGTTTAATGAAAAACAACAGGGGAAAGGAAAAGGGAATTAATAAGGGACAAAAGATATTTAACTATATACAAAACCCGATCCCAGCAGTCCCGAGTGGAAGTGTCCAAGCAGTGCCTCGTGGCCGCTGTGACCGCTGTGACTCCAGGCACCGCAGTGGTGCTGCGGATGGTGGTGGATGCTGCCGAGCACGTGGAGGTAGGCCCAGCCGTCCCGAGATGAGACAGGAAGCAGCCCAGGAAGCCAGGAAAAGCCCCGAAAACCTCGGGCCTCCTCGGTTTTTTATAGACTGTGGCCAGAAAGGGGAGCGAACAGTACTGATCTCTGACCCCCCAGGGTCCTACAGACACCACCTGTCCTTCCCTTTCAGGCTGTTAACGCTTAAACCATAACAGTACTTCAGGATTGCCTCACCTCAGGGCATGATGTGATGCTTACAGTTATAAAAAGGCTTATTCCCATAGTTCTCCTGAGGGAGTTACAGTGATAAAAAAACTGAAGTGACACAGAGAAGTCTCAGGTCCTTGTTTATAAATATATAATGATGTCTTTATTCCAGAAAGCTTACAGCCATATACAGGGATTACTGTATACAGCCCCACTGCCTTTAACAACAGTTCTCACTGTAATAAGCACCGTCCGTTACTGCTCGCTAAACCTGAGGGTAGACATCAGTGAATGCAAAGCCTTACATGGTTTTTCTAACTGAAATTCTTGACAGAAGATATATTTATCAGAAGCTACCTAGAGGAAAAAACAGGATTTGTTTCTGTTGCATATGTATATGTGAGAAACACGCTCACAAAATGCAAATTTAGAGACACATCAATTCTGTGAAACAAACGTTTATTAGCAGCATTCTGGGTGCATTCAGGAAGTGGGATGCCTGAAAAGCATACCTGCTAATAGGTTGAGGTTTATTTATAATACCATTCATTATCATAGCCACACATTTTTACAAAGTTATTTACATATTCAACAGTTTTCCGGGGAAATCTTTAACATAAGTTTCGGCCCATTGTCGCATGCGCACTAAAATTCTGGGGTCGTCCTTGAGGGTCGCGAAGATGAAGGCTCGCAGTCTTCAGGATGAAGGCTCATTGTCTTCATCACTGTAAACTTTTCACCTTTATTGTCTCTGTGTAACTAGTCTTGATTTAAGTGGGTTTCTTGCAGCTGTGTTAGCTCATTAGTTCCTTATCTTCAAGGATGTTCTGCTTATCTTAGCTTTGAGGTACCCTCCTTTCTGTCTTTAAGATTTACCTCTGTCTGTGAATGTAGAAATCTTCCAGGCCTTGACGGATTTACAACCTTCACAAATACTCTAGAAGTTACCAACTCCATCTAAATCCCCCCCCCTTTTTTTTTCTTTTCTATATACACTGCAAATTCTTTCACTTTCCACTGTACCCCATTACCAATTAGGGTTTTACTGATTTTTTTGTAAGATTCTCATCCTGTTATGTTCCAAAGAATCACGTCTTATAAAACTTATTTCAAGACCTTAGCCATGTTTCCATACCCTAATGCTTTAACAAATTACTTCCCACACACAAATTCTCACATATACAAGATAAATCATCTATGCTAATATCACATGACTGTGATGCATTTATTTTACAATGCTTCGTTATTAATGCAGAGATTGATATACTAACACTTAATTTTCATGCTCCTTTAATATGTTCTCTCTGATGCAGCAAATGCTGACATTTAACAGTTGTGCTTCCTTTTTTTATTGCTGGCTTTGGTTCCTCTAAAGCAGACTGAGTACTATATTTGAACAGCATACATATCACATGCTAGTACAGGCTTTTCTTCAACACTCAGGAGACTAATCATGCCAAAAATATCTGCCTGGAATATCTAGAAATTGCGGACCATCACTTCTGGATTATATTCTTTTTTAACATTAATTTTATGTCACAGTATCTCCCCAGTTTCAGTGAAGATACTCTGATTTTCCTCCACAGAAACAGTGCCACTTTAGTAATAAAAGCTCTGTGCTCTATTACCTTGATGAAGACATAACTAAAGAATTCAATGATCATTAAGAAAAAAACTTCAGAATCCCATGCAACTCTGTTAGGTGTGATTGTTTAAGTGCTAGTTACCATCCAAAAAGCTTGAATAGGTACTACTGAACTGGTTTAGAAGTGGTAAGGCAGAGAGGCTCAGTGTATGACAGGCCACAAAGGTAGGTAACACCACAGGTGGAACTAGAGTCTACAAAGGAATTTTTGATGCCCAGTGCTGTGCATTAAGATTTCTCTTTACCAGTTACTCTGTCCCTGATACTACATCATTAATCACCTGACTTTTACCACCAATTCAAATCAGGATAAAATCAAGCCTTAAGTACAATTTTTAAAGACAATGCTCTTGGCTATTTTAAGACGAAAAGCATCTTTAACCCTCCTTTTTCTCCAGTAAGAGAAGTCTCTCTTCAGTTGCTTTGGGTGGGTTTTTTTGCTTCTGATTTGAATACAAACACCTAAAAAAAAGAGTGCAACATGCTGAAAACCTTATTACACCCTCTGACACCTTGTGATGCACCTCTGCTTCACATAAAATTACCTCTTGTTCTTCAGTCCAACCCTTAGTTTCAAGTGGCTGTGAATTACGATTACAGCTTTTTGCCTCTAAAACAGTTTCTATGCTATGGGTAAGGACAGCCTTTTTTACTTTTGACCTAGATACTGTAGCATGTTGTTTCCTGAAGGCAACTGAACAGAACTGATGTCAGCAGAAAGCGTCACCTAGGAGTAAGAGAATACACCCATTAATCACTCTCAGTTGTTCTGTTTCTTTCACTGACGTGTTTCCCTGTACATACAATGCATGTACTCGCACTTCTCTACTTCTCTGTGCATTTGTTTGTGGCTTTATTTATGAACTAACATGTTACAGAACACAGTAACAGTTTGAGATGAAAGATACTATAAAAGTGCAAATAATTATTTTCTCTGTAATGCTGATAGTCTGTGTCATGGTGAGCAGAACTTTCCAGTATTGCATCAGCGTGATTACCCTGCCACTCCCCATCCACAAAGGAGAATAATCCTCCTTCAGTGCCAGCACATTCACAATAGACACATTCAGACAGCATGTGAAACTATTTAAAATAATGATTTCCTCTCTATGTCTAAGAAAAAGACTTTCAACAATTGTAATGGATGAGAGAAAATAAGGTGATAGACTGTGGAACAGTACTAGGATTGATCTAAGCCTCAACTTTATGATTCATGTTCAGAATTACAGAAAGATTTATAATTGGTTATTGTTACTGCCATTCATTATTTCCTTTTACAAACTCCTCTGTGTAGTTCATTTGCTCATTCTATACACAACTCAGCACTGCAGTCGTATCTATCAAACTGATAATTTTTCTATTAACTAGTTTGTTATTAACTTCTCACTCCTTTGCCCTGTCTTTCGCACTGTTCCCTACATTTCTTTCCTTTTGTCAAACTAATGTTTCAATATGTTCTCTGTGTGGTCCCTCCTCTCATTCTCAGAGAAAAAAATACATCTGCAAAGAATGTTAAGCATTTGTAGCACCATGTAAGTTATTTGTTTCTCTTTAAAACAAATACACTACATACTAGTTAAACAAAAATGATGCAAGAATAAAGTAAAATGTAGGTGAAATATAGTAAGTTTAATAATAGAATAATGAATGCATCATGTACTCTAAAGAGTATACACATAAGTAACAATTTATCTTCCAGGGCAAATAAAGAATAGTTACCTTAAGAGATATATCAAATAGGATTTTAAATGCAAAATTTTGAACAATCCCAGAAGGCTCCTTTTTATCATATTTGAGAAAATAAAGATTTTGAGGGAAAAAATTATATAAATCTGTTACTATCATCATCTATCCAAACTGTAATATTGGTTTTAATGACAAATAATAGATATTTATCTAGGTATGTTCTAATGTTGGCAATTATATATCCAACTGGGTATAAAATTGTCAATTTAAAATATTGTCTTCTACCTCTTTTTAATTGAAAAACCTCTAATCATCCATCTGTTTTACGGTGGATAAAAAAGAACCAGTGGAGGGATAGGTAGGTGGTGGGAAAATCAGACGCAGTTTTACATGTCACTTGAATCTTCGCATGTTCTGGGTCTCCCCAGGACCATGCCATACATTAGATAATCTTCATGTCTGCTCTGTTTCTGTGCAGTATCTCAAAGGTTCCAAAAGCTGTCTTAGCAGCCAAGAACAGCAGGAGCACTGCAATACTGCCCACACCTCCCTGCTGCAGCTTCTGACTGCTGGGTAGAGAGCAGTTGCCAGGTCAATGGCAGTAGCAGAGTCTTGGCTTTAAAGATATTTAGCTTATACGACAAGTCATTTCAGCTTGTATCTGTACAGGGAATACAGAGATACAAGTGCTGCAAAAATGGCCTTTCAGTTCACAGTGATAGTTACGATGTCTTCCTCACTGATGTGAAATATCTGAGAATTATGTTTGCTCAGCAAAAGAACAGAGTAAATATTGTGGAATGCTCTGTCCCCTGATGAGGTTGTGTTGCGTGGTGTCAAAATAAGTTAGAAATGTTCCAAAATTAATTGAAGATCCAATCACTGGAAAAGCCATGATGGTTACACTATATTAGTTTCAGTTAATTCATAATCACTTTGCAGAAGTAGCGTGTGCGTGGGCCCTTCCCCTGTGCTTTCTTTGAGAAATGGATGGCAATGCAAACAAAGGGTATAGTGGTGGTGTGCAGCAGTCCAACCAGAAGCTTCTTTGCCAAGCAGAATTATGGCAAGAACTAATTGTAGGCATTAAAAGACTCCTGGGATAATTGGACCTGGTCTGCTTGACTTTTACTTCAGTATTTCCTGAAAATGACTGGTTTGGTTGGGTGAAAAAAGAAAAATGTGTGTAGCCTGACAGTCTCTGGGCTGTCCCATCTTGTGAAGACCGACTCTGCACCGATGGAGTCTAAAATTTGATGGCAGTTAATGTCATGGCACATCAGGAGGAGGGAGGGAGGCATGAGGATCCATCAGTGAAGGGAGAAGTTCTGGCTCTGCACCATGCTGTCCCATGGCGGGTGGCTGTCTGGGGACAGTGGGCATCTACCCACAGCAGCACATCAGGAATGCAGGTTGCCTCTGGTCACTTGAGTCACATCCGCTCAGTCGATCTGTAGGGCGAACATAATTTCACATTATCGTGCTCCACGAGATGCAAAGGATTAGATAGGCGCACAAAGCCTTGATAGTGGTTGGGTGCTAGGATTGTGTTCGGTTGTGTCAGGAGCGAAAGACAGGATCCAGAGTGGTTTGAGAGGAGTCTGTCATGCCATGATGGTGCAGCTGCCAGGCCGATGCCATCACCAGTGAGGCAGTGGACAGAGCTGGTGTGGGATGATGCTCTGACCCGTGTCCATGGGCAGACACTGGAAGGAGACAGCACGGCCTCCCCACGGCATCACCGCTCTCCTGTGGCCTGTGCAGCACTGCCAGCCGTGCTCGCAGCACGAGGCTGCCGGCTTGTCTCAGCAGTGCCACTGCATTTCAGTAAAGCTCTGACTGATTTAAAAAAAAAAAAAAAGGATCACTCCTGGGGCCTCCCTTGTCCTGAGGTGGGGGGAACCGGAGAGAAGCCCCCGCTCCCTGACTAGGTTAGTAGCACAAGCATGGCGGCCGCTGCTCGCAGGTGAGCGCTGCCGCCTGG
>NW_010189876.1:0-19756 GCF_000695765.1 Mesitornis unicolor | reverse complement strand
ACTCTTTCCATAGCTGCAGAAGTTTTCATAATAGATTGAACATGATCCTCAAGGAATTTCACTGCAGGTAAAAATGGAAGATTAAAAGCTATATACTGTCTCTAGACTGCTATATAAGAGTTTGGAAAGCAAAGAGAAATCAGCACATGGACAGTCATCTAAAAGGGCCATACCATCAAAGCACACACTACAAGCTTCGGTGCAGCCAGTGCTCCACAGCCAGCCGGGGTCTTTTTATTCTGAAGCAAGTGACAGAGCCGGGGTCTGGTGAGACCGGGGCCCTGCACGAGGCGCAGGGTCACTTACTGACACCACACTGAGCAGTGCAAGGGTACGCAGGAACAGATGTTTCTCATTTCTGGAGGCACCCGAGGTCAGATCCTGCTACCGCTGCAGTGAGTGGAGGCAGGCTTGCTCCCAGACCATACTCCTCCAGTGCAGATATTCTCAGTATCAAACTTAGCTCCAGAAAGCTGAAGGAAATGTCTCGATGCACATTGGCGCACATAGATTCCCAAACACGCCAGCACTTGGTGTATGTAAAAACCCCTCCATTTAACAGCCTCACCTTGCTCGGCCTTCTGAGGGGGCTCTCAGGCGATTGCTGCCAAGACCTTGCTCTCACACACGACAGCATCTCAACCAGGTCCCTCTTACCTCTTCAACTGCTCCCTTAGCTGAGGGAACAGACACATGTAACTCATCCTCCTGTCTGGCATGGTGCAGAGGAGAGCAAACCCATTATCAGCACAGAGGAAGCCACCACCTGGCCTTCCCTCCTCACTGGAAATGCAAACCAGCAGCGGTTAATGACACGAGAAGAGCTGCCTCACTTTCTGGCCATCAGCTTGTTGATCACATGAAGAACGGGCACGAGTTTCAGCCTAGCAAGTAAAACATTAAGGACTTGGTCAGAAACCAGTTCTCATCAATTAATGAAGCAGATCTGTTTCTTTCTCTCTTTTTTTGTCCTCAGAAAGCATTATTTTTCCTTTGACTTAGCTAGGGGGATTAAAAGCTGAAGCGAGAGCGTCTTACTTTAAGACAGGAATGAGGTAGATGACCTTTACAAACCATTTAATGGAGTAAAACTACCTGTTAGCAGACACTGACCTGCTTTGAGTGCAGGACTGGGTCGACAGTCAGGGGGACACACAAGGCAAAGCTCAATACAACTTAGAAAGATTTAAAGAAATACAGTATTTTCACACCATAGACTCTAATTCTAAACTGCAGGTTAGGTGAGTCTCAAACTGCGACCTAGTTAAGCAAGATGTAAAATAACAAGCTGCTGTGCTTTCTCCTGTAGGCTCTGGGATGGGGACAGGACAGTAGTAAAGAAGATTACTTAGAAATTTAGTTTTCTCAGCTTTTTGTGCAGCAGACTTTATTTGTCACATTAACTATCTGCCTTTCACTGATTTCTTAAAGAAAAAAAAAGTCCAAAGCCCAATAATTACACGATGGACAATGGGCTTCACAGGACCAGTGGCTGAAGCCACTGAAGTGAGGCTGTGCACCTTGCCATTCCTACTGTGACCACCACAGGCAGACCTGCCTGCTGGTAGCACAGCTGGAAAACACAAGAACCAGGGCACCAAGCAGTTGAGAATGGAAGCTACGATGTCCAAAATACACCACAGCGATGTCTTCAAATGGGAATAGCTTTATTGTTAAGTAATTCTCATCCTTCTAATTCAGCCTCCTCTTTGAAAGCCCTTCCACAGCTTCTCAGCCAGCCAGCACAGTACCCCAAGCAAACACTGAACTAGCTGGAGTCTTAATATTCACTGCTAGCCTTCAGAGCCACCCTTGCCCTTAAAGTACCCCTTTAATTAAAAAAACCCAACCAAACAAACAACAAACCAACCCAAACCCCCCAAAACAACAAACCCCCTAAACCCCCAAAACAAAAATCTGAATGTTGCAGGGAACAGTTCTGTTTCAACTTCTTTGGTATCCAGCCCAACGGAAAACTTGCCCTGAGACCTTTGGTTATTAACTGAAATCTTAAAATAGCATTAATATAAATATCCCCAAACATTTCTGTGTTTACTTACTGTCATTGTATTTGCAAAGGACGTAACAATCCAACACCGTTTTCTTAATGGGAGGCAGCTCTAATGCACTTAAGACAACACCAACAGCTGAGAACAGAACAGCCACTTGCACCTTCAGTGGAGTGGGTTCCTCTGGGTATATTACAGCAAAGAGCACTGTTGTTTTACTTATACCATTTTAATTTCTTTTGAGCATGAGAGGATAGCAAAACAGAGTGATAATTTCAAATGTCAGCACTATCTGCAAAGAATTCCATAAAAGCCCAGAAATGAACTTTTGCTTTTTATATTTTGAACAGTACTATAAAAAAAATACGATGTTGGGTCAAAAGTCAGATAAGGTCTGTGTTGACAACTACAATTCTTTTATTGGACATATTTTACTGAGCATTGAGCACTTGTTTATGTAGGCACAGATTTAAGAATAACACCACAAAAATCAAAAGGATAAGGTACAGACCTGTACTGAGAAGCAGGCCTGGTAAGTCAGTCTACTCCTAAAACTCAGCAGAGAAAAGGAAGAAAAGGGGAAAAAACTGCCATTATAAGAGTAGTAGTATATTATAAATTACAACCTGTGGTAACAGAGCTTTACAACCTCTCCCTGCAAGGTCCACAGCACTGGAAAACCCAGGCTCCCTGTGTACAAGCACAGTGTGTCGCAGGAAATATTTTAAGTTAGACTTTGGCTTACACAAGTGGTTTATTTACCAGTAAGAAAGCTTAACAAAGGTGTACTGATTAAAACAGTTCTCTTAACATCATTTCTTTATATATTTCAGAATAATAAAAAAATCCACTTAGAAACAGATCAACAATCTGCCCCCAGCATATCAAGTTTCTGCAAACAGTGACCGAGGAAGAGAGAAACGGGGAAGCCAGTGTGAGCCATGACTTTAGGCGATATTTTTTTTTGCCATATTTCATTCCTGTCTGCATCAGAATCTTCTCCCTAAAAAGACTCAGAAGACAAAATGGTAACTTCAGCATGTCCTTGTGTTACGCCATCTCATAAGGGCAGTTTTCTACAGTTCCTAGTAACAGAAAAAAATATATATATATTTCCAGAGTTTGCACACATCTTAGAAAAACAAAAGGCAGAAAACAAGAGGGAGAATAAAAACTATTATAAGCTAAAACATTATTTTATAGTAAACAATAGAATATAACGTGCAATAGTGCAATTTCTCCTTTGCTGCTCCAACAATGAAGGCTTGGTAGAGTCCACTGCATGTCAACGTACGGCATTCCACACCTAACTACGTGCTGCTTGTCGGGCACTGCTGGGTTTGCCAGGCTTTGGAGCCGAGTCACTGTGTCCAGGTTCTCCCTTCCCCTTCCCAAGGTGCCGGAGTTTCTGGTCCCAGCGCTGCGTATTGAAAGGAAAAGAAATTACAAATAAGATTACAGAAGAAGAAATAACTTATATGTAGTACAACTGCATCAGGTTACAAACAGCAGAGAGTAAAAAAAAACCACAAAACTGTCCCTGTTTCCACCACAGAATCCCAGAATGGTAGGGGTTGGAAGGGACCTTCAAAGCTCATCCAGTCCAACCCCTGCAGTGAGCAGGGACACTGTTACCAGATCAGGTTGCTCAGAGCTCCATCAAGCCTGGCCTTGAATATCTCCAGGGATGGGGGCACCTAGTCCAAATTCTCCTGCAAGAGCAAGATCACCTAGAGAAGATGACATAGGAACATGTCCAGGCAGATTCTGAATGTCTCCAGAGAAGCAGAACCATGCTACTCTGTGTTGGGCTGACATGGTGGAATGTTATTGGTTATTGGTAAAAGTCACTTTAAACAGAAAAACCACTTCCTGGCTTTCTGACAGGCTTTGTGAATGAAGGGGCTGATAGAAGGCATAATGGCTTCAACACAGAAGTACCTCACCTTCCGAATAATAAAATTTAAATGAAGCTATTCATGCAGTCTTTGGGGGAAGTAGGATGAAAAAACAGTCAAGTGATTTTTATTAACTAAAAAAACCCCCAACTTTTCCAGGTAATAGCATCTGCAGTACAAAAAGATGTGATAAATCTGCATCAAAAATCTTGCACTTGCAATCAGAACAGTATTTTTTTCCTGCCAGTCACCATTAACACTGTTAAAGAACGCGTTGAATGGAAGAGACTGGTTTGCACAGGCACAAGCATTATGTCAGATCAACAGCTGAGAAACCATGTCAAAATAGGAACATTCTGTGTAAAATGACACTCCTAACAACCACTGATACTTTGCAGTGCATCAAAACGTAAGAAGGCAATCCTTCCAGAACTTGGAAAGCATTAGAGTACATTTAAATTATAAAACATTAAAACATATTTTCATATATTGCTTGTATTTGAGCTCATTGATAAAATTTGCTATGATGTGACTTCCTTATCACGCACCTCCCTCATCTAAGCCAGGAAAGTAAATTTAAAATAGTTGCTAATTCACACACTTTGGTAAGAGAACTGTACTTAGAGGATATTTAATCTGAAAAGTCTAATTCAGACTTAGTCTAGAAAACACTTGTAAAGCCCTCTTTTTTTTTTTAATTAGTATCACAATCCCAATTAAGCAGGCATATGTTGCAGAATGCAGAGTTTGCATATGGTACTAAAACACTCCTGTTAGCTTTTTTGAGACAGAGGTTTTAATTGCTGCTACCCTGGTGTACTTTGGGGTAATTCAATGTACCCCTTTAGTTTAATCCGCAAGCATTTCAAAATAATACAGCAAATAACACACCAAGTTAACTTCTGATACTTGATATTAATTAACTGGAGTCAGCACTTATATTTTCTTCCTTTATTTTGCAAATATTAGTTAGATGATTTGTGGTATCTGCAACGTTTGACTTGTGCTGAGGTATTTTCTTACCTTTACTTTTTTACCGAGACGATCCTTCCATTTCTCAGCTATGGAGCCTTCCACCAGGAGCAACCTGCACAACGGAGACAAGCAGTTACTCCACTGACAAGCACATGTAAGCTATACAACCCAACATACAAGACTAAGATCTCTGTGTCTGCAGAGAGCCTTGTTCCTCCTGAATACCATTCAAGAGATATATGGAGAGTCACACCAAGCTGTTATTTCCTGGTGGCTCTGAAGTTCAGCTTTATGGCCAGGGGAAGAAACATCAAAAAATATGCTCCATGGGCAACGTAGAAAGAGCTACCTAGAGCGCTCCTCGTCTTCGTAGCCCATTATGATGTACTCTTCATTGGCACTGAGAGGTGGGCACAGGCAGCCGGAGTTCGTGTGAAGGTTTACGGTGTCCTTTGGGATGTTCACCAGGGAAGATTTTAGGATCTCTTTTACTTCCACTACTGCAGTGATGTCATGACATTTAGTCTTCACCTCCTTCACTTTAGCCCGAATGACTGGGGAAGAGTCACAAAGAGTGTAGTTAGCAGCAGCAGATAATGCAGGTCACCCCCAAGCTGTTCTGGGTGACCTCTGGGATTAGTCTTTTGCACGGTCCATTATCAGAAGCTTAGCTGAACTCCAGCAATGTCCCTGCCCCCGTCTCTTCACTTCATTGCTGCATGCTTCACCAAAAAGGTCCAGGCAGCTCAGTATATCTCATAATAGCATGGTCGTGAGCAGGAGTTACGTACCAGTTGCATTTATGTCCTGTTTAAGCTGGGCTTTAACTTTAGCATTGCCGCTTCTTCGCCCTTTCCACTTTAAATATACTTCATTCATTCCTTGCACACTGTCCTCCTCCCTCCAGCTGTAACTGCTCCCTCTTTGACTAACTGCACTACAGATGACTGAACTTAATTTGTCACTCTCAACCTTTCACAAAACGTGAATGTGCATTAAAACTTCTCATATTGCTACTTCTGCCGGATGACAGGCCCTTACCTTTGTTATTCTCTCTCCAGTGACCCAGCACCAATCTGCTCTGCTCTTTATGGACTCCAAATGCTCCTGATCTTGACCTGATGACCTGTCTTAATCATTTCCTCCCTCACCCTTTCTTTTTGCCTTAAGTTGCATAGGAGGAAAAGTTGCCTTTCAAAGGCAACGCTTTTCATATCTCTCACGGTGACCAGTGTACTGATACCAGATGCAAATGCAAAGCCAATCCAAAGGTCATGCTCTAGAGAATGCCACATCTTTCACAGCTTGCAAAGAAGAGTCTCTTTCCATTACAAATAACAGATTTCCCTGATTCCCAATTTCTTCTAGTCTATGTGAAAAAGGTAACATGGAAGAAAGAAAATAATGGATTTACACAACTCCTCTCCACATGCATTGCACACAAAGACCATCAGCCAGCATGTATTGCAGCCACATTAAATACAGCTGCCAGCAATTAACAACTTGTGCATTTAATATACACAATTTACCCCAAGTGATCCACTTCCTTAAAACCTTTTAAGATTTCAAAACAAAATCTTGCTTTAGTTTGGAGTTATTTCAAATGCATTTTGAAACCTCTTTCATTTCACAAGCTCAAAAAGATGGGCAGCAGCATGCTCAGTGACATGTGCAGGTACCCACTAGAAAATAATCACTCTGCAGTAATTTTTCAAATAAATCCATAAAAAAAAAAGTAAAACTGACGAGTCACCTAAAAAACAATGACACTTGACTGAATACAATTATAGGTTTTTAGCTTTTAGTAGGATCTATTTTTAAAAGAAGCTTATCTGACAATAGTTGTATAAATGCATAATCTTAAATATTATGCAACCACTACCATTCAAGTGACATCTTCAAGTTCACTGAACCTAAGTGATTAAAGCAAAAAGGATGGGCCCGATTGTTCGACTCCTGTGATAAGTGTTCACTGGATTCATCAACCTAATTTGCTTCAAACAAAGTGTGAAGAAAAGTGGCAGACTGGATCTGTGACACGCCTGAAGATCAGGGCAATCTGGACAACATAATATGTAATACAGACACTGCGCTCCTCTATGGGTGTTACTGACAGCATAACACAGCCGGCAAGGTGCTCATTGCGGGCTTTGGTACGCAAGAAGGAAAGAACCTAGTATGCCTGTTAGATCCTATGGTATTTTGCTGGCATGAATGTTAGTAAAAACATCCGTTCCTGCACAAGCAGAGCATACTGGAGCTCGAAATCAAAGAGGCAGATGAGGCACCGCAGCCCACAATGTCATTTTTGTCAGATCACTTTTCGTATTAAAGGAGTGCACGAACCCCAAATGCCAGTGCTGACACTGAAATGACACTCACTGTCCTCACTCTTTCACTAACATATTAAGCTAAGCCTTTCCATCCTTCTAAGTTTTGAAATGTTTCAGGCCACATCTTTCATCTGTAATAAGCACCGTTAGTAATTGGGACCATGGGCTTTTTAAATGGAAATTTTCCCCTTACTGTAGCCTTAAAAACTTTGGGAGCTGGCCATGCAGCTGTTCTTACCGTAGTTATAATTGTTGCGTAGATAGGTCTTCTGGGTAGCTTTTACAGGCTTGCATTTGCAGCGCTCTGTGAAAACAAAGTTTTGTTTAGAAAGAAAAGAGTGTACGCTCAGTGACAATCTCCCCGAAACCCCAATCTCACACCTAATGAAAATTTCACTGAAGTGACTTGTTTATTACTGGTAAGTGAAATATTAAAAACCACTTTTTTTTCTGGTCTGTTCTATTGGAAGACATTGTGGAACTGTCCAAGAGACCTCAAAGGTTTCTCAGAGAAAACTTGACGTGTTGAAATGTAAGAAATCAAACCAAACCAAAGCACTACAACCAACTAACCCCACAACAACAAAGACACGAGGACTCTGTGGGAGTCTGAAGTGACAAAATCTTCCATTTTAAGCCAATTCAAGGTTCAATCTTGGTCTCTTCTGTGCTTGCAGGTGCTGCAATTCCATATCCTTACAGCACCATTCTCTCTTCAGTACTGCACTTACTGAATGCCCTCCTTTCTGCACAAAATACAAATCATACTACAGACACAGAAAGAAAATACCGTAACAGGGCATGATCTAACATTTGATTGGAGAATACGTATCTCACCTCGGCTGAGCAAACTGGGATGTTCTGGCTAGTAGGCATTCACCGTAAGGAATACGGTTTTTGTGGCCAATGCTCAATGTACAGTTCATCTTTGGAGCTGTACCGTAAGATTCCTCTTTACACCTGAAGATGTCTAAGAGCTACAGCCAACAGATGAAGCCTGTTGGAGGGTGATGGAACCAAGCAGCATGTGGCTCCCTGCTCTGAATGCTTGTGGGATGGCCCCCTCAAAATGAAACCTCAATCATGTCTCTTCAGCAGTATCCGGCAGGAGATTTCAGAGAGACAGCATTTAAGAGGCTTGAAGGGCTTCACTTGACTATTGCAGGTGTTTGGTGTTACCGTTGATCCTGCTCTGGACTCTTCCTCAACTTCTGTGTAAATTTTACACAATTTTACTCTGACCCAGAACCTCAGGTTGAATTAAAACAGGGCAATTATCAGCCTTTATGGCGTTAAGGAAGGCCATCAAAAGACTATACTGGAGCACTGTCAGAGCAGCGTTTCCAGTGATGCAGCTTCCAGACAGCTGGGAGCGGTTATGGAGGTAAAAATATTTTCACTAGTGCCCAGGGAGTGCTAACGCTGAAGCTGCAGACCCATGTGTTCATTAACACCACCACCATTTCACGGCTGGTTGTTCTAATACAAATATTTACTTATGTCAAGCTAGTGTCTAAGTGGAGTTCGGTGGAGTCATTTCAAACAGCAGGTCTCAGTATTACGTACAGATGGTCATGTATTTTGACATTTGGCTTAGCATTTAAGTGGAAGTAGACTTAAGGCAGCCTGTTTCTATACACCGTGATTCTAAAATACCAAGGCATACAAGCTAGTGATTTAGTTAAAACCCACTTAAAGAGTCTAAAAATGAACTTTTATTTAAGAGTTCTGCATATTAAAAAAAAAAAGAGATGGAATCATGTGGTTATGGACTTCTCAAACCATTATTTTCTCTTGAAAGAATCTTTGTAGTTGAAAATAAATTTAAAAAAACCCCAAAACAACAGGAAAAAGGAGAACATTTCAAAAGTAGAGTACATTGTTCCCCTGAATTTCAAACACATCCTCAGGAATCTATATACAGAGTCCTACAGACTTCAGCTTCTGTACGAGACTGTGTTAAAATAATAAACGCAGAGAAGGAAAGTGATTTTTTGGCTTCCCCTCTGCCTGTGGGAGCTCATGCATACTTTAGGCCAAATTATGTCCCATTTTACAAGCTGCTTCGAAACAGGCCATACAAGATGTGCTCCTGCGATCCACTCGTGCAGGCAGCTCAGCGTTCAAACCCAGTAAGTCGTACCAGTTAACGTTCTCCTGCTCTACAGGAATTTGCTCTGTGGCACAGGCAGAAAAAATTACAAAGCAACGATACATAGCCTCACATTTCCCTCAATTTTAAGACAGTATTGGATTATTTTATTTTAATAACTTGAGGAATATATTTTAATAGACTTTGCACAAACCTGATGTGTTCTTAATGCAGGATACCTCCTAGTTGCCCTAGTGCTTTTCAAATTTACATTTCAAAGAACTTGACAAAACACTTCATTATTCCTAATTACTCTTCAGAGATACGGAAACTATCACAGAGCATCAAGACAGGCAGCAGAGGCTCACACCAGTTTTGACTGAGATCTCAATTAACTCTGCCATTAAATGTTCATTTTTTAAACACAAGTCAATACAGGACTAACAAAAGCTCAAAAGCAACACCTTTGAAAATGTCTCCCTGTAAATGTCAAAGCACAGTAAAAGGGTTTGCCCCATGGATTGCCACCAAGAAACACGTCACCTGAAATACACGTGCACGCACAATCTTAAAACCTGGCAGTAATACTGACCGGTTCTAGCACCCACACCTGGCAAATGCTTCCCTGATAAATTAGGGATTAAAAAAAACAACTCTGGAAAATTTCTAAGTGACTTGAAGAGTATCTGATGAAGCACACAACAATGCTGTTTACTGCCAAGAGAAGTAAAAAAGCTCCCCCCTAAAACCAAAACAAAACACAAACATCAAACACCAAACAAACACCAAACAACCAAACAAAAAACAAACAAAAAACAAAAACCCAAACAAAAACAAAACCAAACAAAAAGCTGCCCCCTATAAAAACCCATGGAGACTCGGAGGGAAGGTTTTGCCAGGGGCCATTGTCGGGGATAAAAGGTGCCTCCTCAAACGGGGGTAACCCGTGAGCCCTGCTCACTGCAACCACACACAACAGCACATGCAATACGCTCCAGAAACCACAGAGCTGAGACTAAGAATTTTTAAAACACATCAGGTTGCTACTTGGAAAAAAAAACCAATTCTATTTACAATGGCAAAATTACAAATTTACTTTACTAAACATACAAAGCAATTACAAGAGAATCCTTTTAGGTGGCTAATCTGTGTTTGTCAGTTGAAACAAGTGTAGCACATTGAACCAGAAACTGCATTTGTACCGTGCAAGGCAGTGATAAAAATGTTACCCTTCCTTTCCATCAGCAATTTTTCTGTGTGTCTTCACCCTGTTTTTTGGATGGAATTTTTTCAGGTCCAGTTTTACTTTTACTGGTCAAAAAGCATCATTTCAGCAACGTTGTAACTGACTCTCACTCTTTTCTTTTCCTCTGCAGGGTCACTTACCACTGGCCATCTACATCCCTAAGGGCAGACAGTGCTAAAGATATGTTTAATATTTTTGATATAAAGTAATGTTAAAGGAATCCAGCTTTAGTTTCATACTCAAAGAGAAGCTTGTATGCTGTCTGTAGAGTTGCTGTAGAGCATGAAATCCACACTTTCTCAATGCCACAAAACTGAAAATGGATTAAAACTAAGAAGATATTAAAGTTAGTAATAAGAATATTGAGAAAGCCTTTCGGACACAGTCCCAGGCTCAGGAAATTTGAAGTGAAGCTTGTTATGGGGCTTACTTTTATCAGGTTTTCCTAACTAGGTGACTTTCCAAAGGATATACACTGTGATTTAAATAACATTTTGCACCTACGTAGCCTCCCGATTGTATTTTAAAACTGTATTATAAGCTGGGCATTAGTAACAGCTTTTTACAATTTGGCCACAGAGCTCAATGGTGAAGTTACCCAGTTTCATGTAGGTACCTAACTTTATGTTCCATAACCATACTTAGGTGTTTGCATTAATAAACTGAGCATCAGTGCACACTACAGCTCATCAACACCTCTGGAGAGGGAAAGACAGGATGACCAACACTAGGCTTCCAAGTGTCATCTTCTTCCCAAAGGCCTAAGAGGAAAATTTCTGAAGGAACTGTAATAAAATTCAATGAAACCTATGGTCATTGGCTTGCTTGAGCAACAAATTCACATTTCTATAATCTATCAGCTAGCAACTTGAGCTTTGCTTCTTTGCATTACCTATGACTAGTGGATAACACTCAATGGGGTTTTACTCAGATCCAGCAAAAACAAACCAAAAATAAAAAGCAACAGGGGACCTGCTAGAATAAAACCAGTTTCAAAAGGTCTCGGCCTCCATCTCCTCAGGTTAATGGGAGTTTTGCCATTATCTACAAAGAGCATTTGCAAACTTTGAAGTCAGAATAAAACATTCTCTTCACTGGTTTGGCCCAGTGAAAATCTATTTAATAACCATTCTCACGGTTCTAGACAAAACTTTTAAGGAAATCAGCACAGCCTTCTGGATCTGACAGAAACTCTGCCCTGACAAAAGCAGAAAAGACAAGCGCTAAAGACACACTGAAGACTGAATTGAGTTGTCTGGCTGACCAGCCCAAAATCCCATGTGCCCACAGGATACAAAAGCACAATCTACAGGAACCCAGACAAGACATAGTATTCATGCACCATGTAGTACCCCTCTTATTTTGTTAAGTATTAGAAGGATTTCAAAGACTATAGCTTATTATACAGTTTTATAAAAAGTATACTCACCAATGCTGGCTCCTCTACAGTTGCCATTATTAGAATCCATAGGGAAATCTGTCATGGATTCACAAAATACGTTAAAAAATGTTAGCATTTTTAATATTGGATCATTTCAATACACCCACATTACAATGCTTTCTCATTCTCTAATATTTAGTATATTAAAACTTCAGCTAACGAACAGATTGTACTGTTCTACAGGCCAGCCTGCTAAAAGTTGACACAATTTCTTATCCAAACTTCACCAGAATCCAGCACATCACGTTAAATACTGAAGCAGACCAAATATCCCATTTCTGCCACTGCACAGACTGGCAGGTTTAAGACAAGGATGTAAATTTATGGCATGAACTTACAAGCATCTACAAAAAGTACACGCACTGTTTGCATTTAATTAGATGATGAAAGAGAAATTACTTTTGGTTTGTTTTTGGTTACTGAGGAAATCAAATCAACCAACCACAATCACATCGTTGAAGCAAATGCCAAAACAAATGTTTCAAACCTTCCTGTTCCCCTTAGTTTAAAAACATACTGATTAGTTTGAAGGACAGATAAGAAACAGAAGGGAAAAAAGGCACTATGCCCAAAGAACTGCTTTTAGACACGCTTGTAAGTGGAACATGTCCCACGTTAGTAAAATGCATCATTTCAAACCTATTGTTTACTAAATCACACAATGCAATGGATTTATACACAGACTTACTAATGAAAAATGACTGTGTTCAATTGTATAACATTGTGCAAGCTCAGAAAAAATATAAGAGAAACAAGATTTGGGAGAGAGGCAGTATACTTTATTAGAACGACATAAAATAGAAAAACAAATGAGCTTTCCAAGAAAAAGCCCTTCTTTTAAGTTTGCATGCCCCAGAGTTCATGCAGCTTTTCCAACTCTGAAAGTGGGTATCACACAAACATCACCTTTCCTACATCGTTACGTTATCATGGATACAACATCACTGCTCTCACAATACAGGACAAATGAACACAAGACCATGTCACAAAAGCTCCTCGGCTGCAGCTGAAGCTGTAAGGATCTGGCTGTAATACAGTTTAGATTTGTGGACTAAATTTTAAGGGCTGGGGCCATTAACTGCAAGTTCAGTAAACATCTATTTAAAATACCTGCTTACAAGAGATCTAATGTTACTTAGTAATCTTCTAATCTGACCATCCTCCTTTAAAAAGGAATCTCCACCTTAATGCATATTTATACTTCTCATGGCAACATGAAACTTCCTTGACATGAATGGGGATATGGCTAAGTGACAGCCAGGGTGAGAGCAAATGTGAAAAACAACCAATTCCCCAAGTAACATAATAATTAACTTCATAAATCTGAGATTTCAGGAGTAACAATTCCTACCATTGTAAAGAGAAAATAGCATAGAAAGACTGGATAGATGCTCTTTTACATCCCATATTGCTTGTAAAAGTCACACACATTTTCTTCCGAATAAAGTTTCGAACTACCACAGTATTTCAGTCTACAGAACAAACCCAACACTTCCACAGGTTTTTTTTCCTTCAGTTTTGGTTGGTCTTCAGTTATCACACACTCCACAGCATCTGTAGGCCTTCTCCGCGCTGCCTTGTAACGAGTCACATTACACACGCTAATTCGTACTTAGGGGTTTTACTTTGATTACTCACCTGAGCTATTCTTCCATTTTAAAAAAGCTGGTATCAGGTAGTAATTAGAGATCACAGCCTCCACCAATAGTATAGGGTTAAAAAAACAGGTCTTATCAAATTTAAATTCATTTTACATTGGATCAAGTGCTTTATTGTATTCCAGGACAGAATGAAAGAGGAATTAAAATGGCCTTCCTCTTGCAAATGGTTAAGTGAGAGGATGACCACATTTCTTCTCATTCTTCCTTTCCTGGGCCAACCCTCTGTTTTCTCATTCATTTAGCCACTGCTTCACAGTAAACCTGCAACTCCTCCTGATGTGGTAACAGCACAGAGAGTGCTCGGGTCCTCTCATCTGCTCCCATTTGTAGACAGAAGCCTGCAAAACCTTCCAGCCACCAGCCATGGCTCTACTTCTCTGTGCACTTCAGCCTCACCCGAGATGTTTCACCACTCTCTGGGCATTCACGACCCCTGCCGAGAAAGCTCTCCAGATTCACTGACCCTCTTGCTCGATCGCCTTAGCCAACTTCTCAGCTTCCCTTCAAGGCTGCCTGGCTTTGCACGTGGCCATGGCACTTCTTTCTGGTGCTTCATGTGGCCCAGCAGGCTACGATTTCTATCAATTATTAGTATTATGAATGAAGGGATAGCTAGTTCACACCTCCAAAGCACATTCCCTATGACAACAGAGCTGTTACTGTGGGCAGAAAAACTTTTCATCAGCAGAAAAGGCAAGGGAAGTATCAGGTTGAATTCTTACCATCTTCACCTCCACAGAGGGAACATGGAAGGAGGAAGTGCACTGTCCCTCCCTAACCCAAGGGCTGATGATCCAAGCAGTCATGACTTCATGAGCAAACCAAGTCCAATTCACTCTGGAATTACAGCTAAACATAAACTAGAGCCAGGTAAGGGGTTCACAGCCTTCTCGGACCCCACTCGGGGGAATGATGCTCATGTGTGTTGGCCAAGGAACTGTCCTTTAAACTCACAATGATGCAAGAGGGGCTGGTAAAGATCCAATATGCCCAATATAAACTTGGTCCTGGAGACAAATATGGAACTGAACTGCTTTCCACCAGATGCTCCCTTCCACTCCCAGGCACACAACCTATTTATTTTTACCAAATTATAATGCACCACAACCTCAACCCGTTCCTAATTCTGCTCTCATTCGCCAGGCCACTTGTCCTATCCCAAACCAGTGGCTGTGGGTACCTGACAAATAAATAAACAAACCACTAACAAGGAGAGCAGAATAAAAGCCACTTGCATAGTAAGTGTACAATTTCTGGATCACAGATTTATACGAGAGGTTGGGGAAAGGGAAACAAGTTGGTAAAATTTAGTTTTAGGCAAACATTTATATCCCAGTTTAAATATTTAAAAATAAAAAACAAAACAGAGAAAGAGCCAAAAGTAACACAATCCTGATTGTCACTGCACTTAAAGAATATGGCCCAGCTCTTCCTGAAGCCATTCCAGGCACCCTGCTACGAAACCACAGGGAGCAGTTGCTGCTTGGGCACTTTCTTCAGATGGAGACATCTGTGAGCCTCATTGATTAAGAACCCTTCAAATATGCATTTAACTCTTTAATTAACTTTGTAATCTACTTCAGGTTTTAATACAGAGAATCTTTGCTAACCTGACTGCAAAAACGTGCACAGTGAAGCAACGTAACCAGAAAATTTATCCTCGTTAAAATGTAATACAGATCACTTGAGGTCCCAGGTCACAGAGCAGTCTGCACCATAACGACACAGCCACTCCACATAATGAATTACTCTACGTAACAAATCCTGCGGGGTCTGATAACATTCAGTGGCGTAGGCTGTCCCTTGATGCTCACACTGTAAAAGCCGTTCTAGGGAACTCAGCCTGCAAAGCCAGACAAACTGAAGGCAGACAACTTGTGTAACACCATCAATGGTATCAGCATTAATAAGGTTTAAATACTCTTATTTACTTTTCTTGTCTTCTTCAAGGCTTGAAGCTTGTGATGATTTTTCTCTCTAACTGAGAAATGAAGCTGCATCCAAGTCCCGAGCAAACTCCTAAAACAAACCTCAACTTTCAGACGACAACCTGGGCACTGCTGCTCGTCCTCAGCACAGCCTGAGGCGCTCTCCTACCACCACCGTGCACTTCGGCCACTGCACGCGGAGCTGCGCAAAGTCTGAGTCAGAGCAAATTCGATCTGGAATTTGGAAACCACTGTTTTGGAAATTAAGTTAATAACAAATGAAAAACAAACATGGGAAACAGTTCTTTCGCTTTTCTCTTAAGCATACAATGCCAAATTCATGGCCTGAATTACTACGAATTCATCCAGGCAGGCAGGTACAGAGGACTTTGACTACACCAAGAAACCACGGGTTCATATAAGATTTAAGAAACTATGTCTCCATCACTTTTATAATCTTTAATTTTAATGATCAATGTTTTTAATGTTTAATTTAATGTTTAAGAGGTGGTATTATTTTTAAGAAATGCAGAGTTCTTGTCAGCCATCTGGTGATAGTCACCTCAAACAGTTTGGACATTAATTACATGTGGCTGATGCTGCTTCCCTTTTCTCCAACATCTCATTAACAACCGTACATGCCTTCAAGCTATTTTTCTATCTAAACAAGACATGGTGAGACCCAGCTGACAAAGCCATCCTCCAATATGCATGGTACCCATCCTCCTGCTCTGGTTTTATTGCCAGTTCCTTCTTCAGAGCAGGAAGCAACACGTCACCAGAGACATGAACACCCTGTTGGGCAGCAGCAGCCAAGCACGTGTGCTGGAGTTCTGCTGAGTCAGCATCCCAGCACCAGCGACGACTGTGGTCAGGCTGGTCATTTGTCACATGTAACGTTAAAGACAGGTCTCACTGTTGAAATTTTAGATTCCAGGCAGTTTTTGTCTGTCTGCACTTCTTGTTGCTCCTCAGGCTACAGAGAGGTGCAGCTTTTCCTAACTGAGCCCGAAACAAGACATGTCCACTGGCCTTACCAGCTTTCTGCTGCACCCGTTCGGTGTCAGCCGCCTTGAAGAGTATCAAACAAAAGATGCAAATACCTCACTTGTTCCTTGTTCCGGCAAAGAGGGAGTTTCTAGACCTTCCTTACCACCTGGGCTATACGTGGGAAGAGAACCTCAAGGATATCTGTGGAGGACTCAACCTGTGCCTCACTAACCGAAAGTGAACTTCTTCCTGGGATTTGCCACAGGTTTTACCAACCTCAGGTTCTCCACATTCTGCAACAGCCACAGTCTACGAGGCATGGGGAATACAACTGATCAAAGAGGAATTTCCCACCTTTTACTATGACAGCCAAATAAAACAAGTCAAGTGAACTTCAAATGATCTTCAACACGGCATCACCGAAACAAGAGTCAAGGCCAAATTACTTTAATGGTGACAGGGATTTTTGCATCTGTACCACCTCTTCCCAGCCACAGAAGAGCAGAAGATAACTGACTGGGCATGGCGTTAACCTGCTGCAGCCTCTTGCAGGTGACTCAACCTGAAGGAAAGGTGTCCTGAGGGTCAGAAGAGCCCTTGCACCCAGCTGAACCATGCACTCAGTAATACAGTCTCACCAGAGACTAATGCAGGAGAAAAGGAAACAGAAGAATTCTGTTACTTTGCAGGCAGGAAAACAGAGGGGAAAAAAAATCCTTCTAAAGAATAAAAGAATTCCTCTTTCGCAACAGAAGCCTGTGAAAAAATGGATTTCCATTTCTGCCTGCCCCTACAAGGGGTGGGAGTGCTTAGGAGAGGACGTCAGAGGCAGGTATACCATGCAGGTATTCTGCATGGGCACCATTAGGCACTTTGTTATTCAGGTCTTCTGAATCCTTTATTTGGAGAATTGAATTTGGAAGTGCTCACCTTACCTCTTCCCAGAACAGGCACCCTTCACTCTGCTTTCTAAAGGAGCAGTTTCATTCCCTCAAGAAGGATTCTTTCAGTCTGCTGCATAATGCATCAGTTCAAAATTTTCAGCCCAGAAATGAGAATGTCATCAGGTTCTCATTCACTGAAAGGGAGTTTTCATGGATCCGGCACTGGAATCCCTCAAAGAGGTTATTGTGCTGCTGAGGACCTCAGAAATAGGTAACTCGGGGGCAATTTTAGCCAAACTTCCTCCCTCCAGATTTGAATGCGATTGCTTTCAAACTGCTGCAGACCTGCCAAGCCTAGCTCAGTTGGGAGCCATTTTTAAGAGAGTTCTGAAAGCACCTCGATGCTGTGGAGAAAGGCACTCAGTGTTCCAAACCATACCTCCCCAGAACTATCCCTGCAGGTCTGCAGCCCCCAAGAACAGCGACGGCAGCAAGGAAGCTGCAGGCAAAAACAGACGGCTGGGCATCACTGCGGGGGGCAGGAAGGCAAGGCAAGAGGGGAGCAATTAGAAGGGTTAGAGAGAAACAGTAGCACAGAGATACACCAGGGTATGGTCACTGAGTTGGGATTTCAAGAGATGGAGAGAGTAACTTCATGGAGTTAGAGAAGGAGCGAGCTTAGTCTGGCCTACAAATCAACAGGGAAGAGTGGAGAGAGCAGCTTACCTGGGAAGGCTGAGCTGGGCAGCATGGTCAGGAAACCAGAGCATGAGATTTTTTTAGGAGAGGAAAACAGGAATTACAGTGTTTGGTGTTGCTGGCAGTAGGATACATAAAGCACTTGGTAATGGGACAGAAGCACAGTCAAATACTGTGCTGCATATAGCCTGAAAAACAGCCCCTTTTATTCATGGGCCACTGCTGGGAGAGGATGCAGAGGTGGGATCTGCTGCCCGTTAGGGAGATGCCACAACCTGGGGTTACAGCTGCAGGCGGTGAAGGAGCCAGAGGGCAGCACGAGAAGCCCACGGGGCACGTGGATGCTGACGTACCTCAGCCTCTGACCTCTCTTAGATGCTGCTCTGCCCCAGCTCTAAGGGAGAGGGGTCTGGCAGACCCACCAACACTGCAACTCTGCAGCAAGGAAACGTAGCTTGGTTCCACCACCAGCAAATGCTTTCCTCAAGAGAGACAGGAATCGTGGTCATTTTGTAAAGGTCAACAGTCACTCATGACAACCACCCACTGGCTTGCTTTGATTTCCTATTCAATAGCTCCTTCAATTTAATGTTTTTGTGGTGCTCATCGTGCCATGCTGTGTGCTGCTAACTCTTCCAGCCCAAAGGCAGCTGTGATGGGAGCGCACCCCTAACAGAGCAGGGTCCCTGAACAACAGCAGGTTTGCAGCATCGTGGTGGCCAACGCAGTCAGCAGTCTTCACTGTGCCTGGAGATGCTCCTGCCTCCCTGGTACTCATGGATGGCAGCTGGACACCCAGCACCAGCTGTCCTGTGGGACCAACGCTGAGTGCAGCTGCTGAGATGGGATGCAGTGACAAAGCCGAGGGGCTGCAACAGCCCCACAGAGGCCGTGGGGGTCAGGTCCCATCAGAGCTGTGCTGGAGCTGCCTCACGACTGGAGGTAGCCTTCAGCTCACTCGGTGATGCCGAGAATGAAGTGTAGGCTGCACCTTTGCTGTGCTCCTCTCCTGACCGCAACGCGAGAGCCTGGGGACCTGAGGGGGAACCTGTGCAGTGACCGGGTGCTCAGCACCAGCCACCGAGGTGAGTTTGTCTTCTCCCTTTCCCCCTTGCTTGGGCCAGTGCTGACACAGGGGGAGGCTGGGGAGCCCGCAGGCCCCCAGCTCCTGCCCGGGGCTCCTCTGGGCATGTGTCTCACCCCAAAATCCGCTGGCTGCTCCCAAGGGGGTGCTGGCCTCGCATGGGAGGGGAATAGGCCGCTTTGGGGAGAGCGAGCGGCTGGGGATGAGCAGAGAGGTGCTGCGGGAACTGGAGCACCTCTCTCTTGGGTGGCTCTGCCTTCCCAACAGGCAACCACTGCCGGTGAAATCTCACAGCCGGGCACCCAAACATTTCCCGTTTACGGGAAACGTGGGTTGTAGCTCCCATGCTTTTAAGCACTCCCCGGCGAGACGGCAAGGCTGACATTTGTCACAGCAAAACTTTTCCAGCGAGGATGCGGCTTATAAAGGCGGAGAAAAGAAGTGGAGAGAAACAGGCTCAGAGAAAAGCCTGGAGGAGCGGAGCGGAGCAAAGGCAGAGCTCCCCGGGGCGGGCTG